>NC_090230.1:61278781-61578781 GCF_024489055.1 Chanodichthys erythropterus | reverse complement strand
CTAAATAATTATTAAACCAGAACTAATCATATATGTAATTGATTATAATTCGTTGTAATTGATTCACAATATATGTTTAATTCCCCATTGGGTCGATATATGAATCATAATTTATTCATAACCTTATGAATTATTATATTCATATTTCATCCATAAATTGATTAATAACCGCTACATTTCGTTACAGTTTGGATTTACCAAAGGATCCCAGAACTCTCCTCAGTACAGTGAAAGAATGTGATGCCAAAGAGATGGGCCAGGGTAGCTACTACCATTTTGGTCTTACAAGTGCAATAATTTCACAATTGAAAGTTACAAGCGAGAGTGAACTGACAACAGATACATTGACTGTTCGTGTGAATGTTGATGGATTACCTCTTTCAAGGAGCTCTAATATGCAGTTGTGGCCTATATTAGGTAAAATAGTTGAATTACCAAAAGCAAATGTGTTTATAATAGGTCTTTATGCAGGTCCCTGTAAACCTGAATCAGTAAATGAATACATGCATGATTTTGTAGAAGATTTAAAAGTTGTCACAACAGTTGGTGTAACTTATAATGGTAAACACTACAATGTGCCATTGCCAGATGCTTTTATCTGTGACACTCCAGCAAGAGCCTTTTTAAAATGTGTCAAAGGTCATGGTGGATACAGTTCTTGTGAGCGTTGCACGCAGTATGGCGTTTATCTTGATGGTAAAGTTGTGTTCCCTGACATGGATTCCAGCCCAAGGACAGACACTCAGTTTGATCAAATGTCTGATGAAGAGCACCATCACTCTAAATCACCTCTCCAGGGCCTAGGCATTGGCATGGTTTCCAGTTTTCCTTTGGACTATATGCATTTAGTTTGCTTGGGCATTGTCCGTAAATTAATTGCTCTGTGGTTCAAGGGACCATTGCAGTGTCGGGTTTCATCTTCTGCTCTATCCGCTATCTCCGATCACTTGAAACTGTGTAGACAAAGCTTACCTCGGAGCTTCTCGAGAAAGCCACGCTCTTTGACTGAGTACAGCCAATGGAAGGCTACAGAATTCAGGCAGTTTTTATTATATACAGGGCCTGTTGTGCTTTTTCAAAGATTGCCCCGTCAACAGTACAAAAACTTTCTTGTTTTGTCATCTGCTATGAGAATACTTTTGTCTCCTATGTGCAGAGAATACTATGGGTATGCCCAAAAATTATTAAGATGTTTTTTTTACCAACTTTGAGAAGATATATGGGACAAAATTTCTGGTTAACAATACACACAGTCTTTTACATTTAGCAGATGATGCTAAAAAGTATGGCCCTCTAGATTCAGTTTCATGTTTTCCATTTGAGAATTATTTGGGACAGCTGAAGAAAATGGTGAGAAGACCACAGGATCCTGTGCAACAAATTGTCAGGCGTGTTTATGAAAGGCAGTTATTTGCTTACATGTCTGAAGAAATGCCTGAAGATGTTAAACGGACACAGCCGCATGAATCTGGACCAATGCTGACAGAATTTCCCATGCATCAGTATGTTCAGTACAAGATGTATAAACACAAAGACACAATAATCTCAAACTCTGCTGGTACCAATTGTTTTGAACTTGAGGGAAGAGTTGGGATTGTGCGGAACATTGTGCATTCCACTGGAGGAACACATGTGGTGTATGAACTTTTTGAGACAGGGACATGTTTTTTCAACTACCCCATCAATTCTACATCTCTAGGAGTTTGTTTGGTATCGAAACAGTCTGGTCAGCTTTCCAGTGCTCCAGTAACAGACTTCACTAAACCACTGCTTTTATTGCCTCTTCAGAATATGTTTGTGGCTTTGCCTCAGCTACACAGCACATGACTCATTGAATTTTGCAGGGTGTCCTCATTCAGTGTTGTGGAATTTGTGGATGAAGTTGACCATGATGGCTGCAAGAAAATGGACATCATTCCAATAGAGTGGTTCAAGGGCACAGACAGAAAAGTATGCTGGTGGCCACCAGCCTCACTGGTCAGTGTAACCAAGGCAGTGAAGGAGCACACTCCACCAGCCAGCAACTGGATTGTGTGTAATGTGCGTGCAATGGGAAATGCAGGTAACTGATTTTCCTCCTTTAATAAATATAATAGAATAAATACTGATATACTTTACTTACTTAACCCTTATAGGGTCTTTGGGGTCTGCACAGACCCCAAACGACGTTTGCTCAAATAACAAAAAAAGTTATCTTTGTCCAAATGACATGAAACTTACAGTTGTTAACACTTTCTAGATCTACAAAGAAAAAAAAAATTGGAGTGATATCTTGTTTTTATGTTGGTGTAAAAAAAAAGGTCACACTCAGGGTCTTCGGGGTCTACAAAATGTAATTTTGTAACATAATAATTGTTTTTTAAAAAAACAAATGTAATTTTACTCTGTTTATCAATGTTTTACTTCATATTTGTGCAGTTTTTGGAGGATTTGTTATATCTTTTTAATTTATATAAATAAAAGATGATAAATATATATTTTTTTTATACAAAAACAGCTTATTATGTAAAATTCACTTTATAAAAGACCCACATGTTTAACTTTCATTCATGGGGATAACATGAATAATTTGACATGGTTTAGTGTAAGATTTTTGCCCATCTTTTGGAAAATGCAGTTTAAATGTAAAAAAAAAATATCACTTTTACCAGTAGACAGCTGCAGAGCTCCACTATATGCTATGTGCTATTTGACTGAAAGACATCTTTTCACAAGTATTTTTCAGTTGGATTTATATCTAAATATTATGAAATCAAAATTATGACAATAAAAGACAATAAAAATTACTTTTTGTCAAAGTTTAGCATTTTTTTTTATTTGAATTTTTTCCAATTTTTAAGTGGGGTCTCATCATAATGTAACAATATTGAAAAACTGATTTTTTTCATTACAAAAATACTAAACTTTGACAAAAAGTAGGCTTTATTGTTATAATTGTGATTTCAGAATATTTAGACATGAATCCAACTGAAAAATTCTTGTGAAAAGATGTCTTTCAGTCAGTCAAATAGCACATAGCATATAGTGGAGCTCTGCAGCATTTACTGGTAAAAATGATAGTTTTCTTACTTTTATAACTGCATTTTCCAAAAGATGGGCAAAAATCATACACTAAACCATGTCAAATTATCCATGTTATCCCCATGAATGAAATTTAGAAATGTGGGTCTTTTATAAAGTGAATTTTACATAAAAAGCTGTTTTTGTATAAAACCCTATTTAAAAAAATATTTTTTAATTTATTTATATAAATGTAAAAAGTAGGATAAATCCTCCAAAAACCGCTCAAACATGGAGTAAAAACATTAATAAACAGAGTAAAATTACATTTGTTTAAAAAAAACAAGTATTTTGTTACAAAATTGCATTTTGTTGCCTGGGGTGTGTGGAGACCCTGAGTGTACTTCCCAAACGAAGACCGCACAAGGGTTAAAGTAGTTATTTGACCCTTAAATTGTTTACTTTTGTGTTAATTTCTTTACATCTTTGTAATGCATTTTATGTAATACATAAAGGGCTGATATAACTACAGGTTTTTACTCCTACCAAGCAGAATCACACCCTCAAATCAGAGGTGCTCTTGCTAGGTAGGAAATAAAACCTGCAACCACAATAGCACTTTGCAGATATGATATGAAGCTGTATATGAAACATGCATATGTTCTAGAGCAAACATTGCTTTTGTGGTACTAAAAGCTTATGCAAATTTCAAAATCTGCCTCAGTTCTGTTATTGTGTATCATTGTGTTTTACAGCCACTTATGCTGAAGCCAGGGTTAAACTCCACCAAGCTGAATATTCATCAGACTTGACAGACACAGAAAATATCTCAAGAAAAAGAAGGTAGGTGTTTGTGGAGCAATGCAGGTCAAATTCCATGCCCTCTAGAAATAATATGAAGGCAGTAGGTAAGGTGTGCCTTATATGTTTGTGTTAACTTCTCTAGGCCAAGTGCAAAACTTCTCCAGAGTCAACTGAGCACCCAACTGGAATCAAGTGATCATTCAGATTCTTCGGAGGAGCTTCCACCCACTCCACCAAGTCAACACCTTTGGCCAGCAGTGAAGGAAGTGAGCAACTACTTTCAAAATCCCACAGCCCGAGGAGTTACCAGCCCCACAGCCCAAGGAGTTACCAGCCCCACAGCCCAAGGAGTTACCAGCCCCACAGCCCGAGGAGTTACCAGCCCCACAGCCCAAGGAGTTACCAGCCCCACAGCCCGAGGAGTTACCAGCCCCACAGCCCAAGGAGTTACCAGCCCCACAGCCCAAGGAGTTACCAGCCCCACAGCCCAAGGAGTTACCAGCCCCACAGCCCAAGGAGTTACCAGCCCCACTTGTGAAGCCATGTTCACTAAACTTCTAACAGTTTTAGAAGAAGTGAAGGAGACACAGCGTGTTCATGGTAAGATGTTGAATGCCCTGCTGAAAAAGCAAGACGGATCGGTACTAGAGGTTCCTGAAGGAGTGGTCTTACCTCTGAAAACCCAGGCTGACCTTGAGGCTCTTGATCAGAAGCTGGGGGATCGTAGTGTCATGTCCGCCGTTGTAAGTTTACATTATTAATTTAACAATTTTCTCCTTCTGGGACTTGTCTTAGGTCAAAAGCACTGTTAGCCTACAACTTTTTTTGAATTAATGAATTGTGGTTTTATTTTATTTTTCTGTTTATTATTATTATTATTATTATTATTATTATTGCTATACCCCTTTGTAAGTCTAAAATAAAGTTTGAAAATCAGTAAGTATTTGTACATAGACTACAATGTACCATTTGATTAGGGTTGGATACCATTCACATTTTAACAAGTACCAGTACCCATACCTGAAATTTCGGTGCCGGTACCTTTTTTTGGTACTTTACTCTCTGTGTAATAACAAAAACATTTATTTCAGTGAAAAAATAAGTCAAAATCTCTCAATTTCAACAATTTGTTATTTATTTAGAAATTTTATACACTAGACAAAATAAATCCTCTCTCTACCTTCCAAAACCGTCCCTACAACCTCCAGCCTGTCTGTCATGTAGCGTCCAGTCCAGGGCATAGCACACTGTTATGTGTGTCTAACATTTATTCATGAGAAAGAGATCATTCAATCCAATCACTGCGCTTTAGTATGCAAAATTTGGCACCGATTGATTTAATGTGAATTGGTACACAGGAGTACTGATGGTCGGTGCCCTTAAAAATACAGGGTTAGGTACCCATCCCTACATTTGTTGATATAAAAATATGTATTGCAATGAATCTTCTGTCTTCAAGGAATCAAATTGTTTAATCTTAGTAGCTTATTGTTGTTGCAGTTTATGTAAACCTTTGTTTCTCCTTTTGGCTCTCATCCTTAGGTTACCATGGTGGCAGATGTTGGTGGCACAAGTATAGACGATGCAACAAGAAGAATGATGAAATACATCTTGTCAAATGAGCTGGCATTGGAGTACAATTTGTTTGGCCGTCATGGGAAAAAAAAGTTTAAAGATTTGTGTCTTTTCAACGTTGTGTATGGTAAGTAAATTAACTTAGTATAACTTAAGTAGGGGTACCCCCTAATAGTCAACTAACTGGTAGTCAATGAGAAGAGCCTTTGTTGACCACAATTGGCATTAGTCGGTTAGTCGCAGAAAAAAACTCCACAGCAAGTGGTGAAATCACACAGTCTGTGACGGACAGATCGTTAATGGCAGGAAATCCAAACATTCGCCTATCATTCATCAACCTCAAATAATGGCTTATCATGTATGTAGAAGTAGTGTAGTACATCCCTAGTATTAACGTTAAAGGGGTGGTTGATTATGATTTCACTTTAATTTTGTAGTAATGTGTGTAATACTGTTTGATCATAAACAACATCTGCAAAGTTACGACGCTCAAAGTTCAATGCAAAGAGAGATATTTTATTTTAAGGAATTCTCTGTTTAAAGGGATAGTTCACCCAAAAATGAAAATTTGATGTTTATCTGCTTACCCCCAGGGCATCCAAGATGTAGGTGACTTTGTTTCTTCAGTAGAACACAAATGATGATTTTTAACTCCAACCGTTGCCGTCTGTCAGTCAAATAATGCGTGTCAATGGGAACTTCTACTATAAGAGTAAATAAAACTTGCATAGACAAGTCCAAATTAAACCCTGCAGCTCATGACGACACATTGATGTCCTAAGATACGAAATGATCGGTTTGTGCGAGAAACCAAACAGTATTTATATCATTTTTGAACTCTAATACACCACTAATACATCTAATAAAATTTCGGCGCGAGAATCAAAAGTGGGAGACATAGTACTCGCTTCATATTGTTTTAGGCAAATAAAAAAATGTATACTAACAAGAGACAGTGAAGTAAAAGACTCCTGTACTCACATCGTGAAGTCTTCATTTGTAATCTTCCATTAAAGAGATGGGCAGATCAATGCGCTGTTGACATTTCTTTCAGATACAGTAAATGCTTAAAGGGTTAGTTCACCCAAAAATGAAAATTCTGTCATTTATTACCTACCCTCATGCCGTTTCACACCCGTAAGACCTTCGTTCATCTTCGGAAAACAAATTAACACAAATATTATTTTTGTTGAAATCCGATGGCTCAGTGAGGCCTGCATAGCCAGCAATGACATTTCCTCTCTCAAGATCCATAAAGGTGCTAAAAACCCATCTAAATCAAGAATATTTTTTGTGCGCCAAAACAAAATATCGATTTATTTAGTGATGCCTGATTTCAAAACACTGCTTCAGGAACGTTCGGATCATAAATGAATCAGTGTGTCGAATCTGCTGTTCGGAGCGCCAAAGTCACGTGATTTCAGCCATTGGCAGTTTGACACGCGATCTGAATCATGATTCGATACACTGATTCATTTGTGATCCGATGCTTCCTGAAGCAGTGTTTTGAAATCGGCCGTCAATAAATAAGTCGTTATTTTGTTTTATTTGGCGCACCAAAATATTCTCGTGGCTTTATAATATTAATATTGAACCACTGTACTCACATGAACTGATTTAAATATGTTTTTAGTGCATTAATGGATCTTGAGAGAGGAAATGTCATTGATCCCTATGGAGGCCTCACGGAGCCATCGGATTTTAACTAAAATATCTTAATTTGTGTTCTGAAGATTAACGAAGGTCTTAAGCCCTGGGTATACTTCACTTTCCGCGCCCGGACGCATCGCGCATGTAGTCGCGTCCGCGAAACTTTCAAAGTATACTACACCACGGATGCGCGCGGATGAGCGCGTTCGACACATGCGCAGTAAATTTTTTTTCTATGCTCTACCAGACATCGAAGAGCAGCACTGAGACATGTCATCAATGGGACATTCTCTGGGCATGATCGGAGAAGAAAAGTAGTGCATCCCTTCCCATATTTTTACTTATCTCCCTCCATGAATTTGCCGCCCTAAATACGTCTTTGTACTCTTTAAAACATGAATTGTACAAATGTGGGCACTTTCTAATCTCTTCGCACAAACGCTGGTCAAGTTCGCCGTCCATTGTCGCGTTTTTCTGTTTTTTCAAGCGTGTTGTTTTTAAACCGGTCTTTTCACATTTTTAACTCCAACCTTTGCGGTTTGTCAGTCAACTAATGCGAGTGGATGGGAACTTCTACTATAAGAGTAAATAAAACTTGCATAGGCAAGTCCAAATTAAACCCTGCGGCTCGTGACGACACATTGATGTCCTAAGATACGAAACGATCGGTTTGTGCGAGAAACCAAACTGTTGTCACAATGTCTTAGGACATCAATGTGTCGTCACGAGCCGCAGGGTTTAATTTGGACTTGTCTATGCAAGGTTTTTCGACTCTTATTGATCCAAGTTCCCATCCACTGCCATTATTTGACTGACAGACAGCAACGGTTGGAGTTAAAACTCATCATTTGTGTTCTACTGAAGAAACAAAGTCACCTACATCTTGGATGCCCTGGGGGTAAGCAGATAAACATTTCATTTTTGGGTGAACTATCCCTTTAACCCTAAAACTGGCAACGTATCCTGTGGGATACAAACATTTGAGAGGCTGTGGGGAGAGTCAGGGAAAGTTTAGGTCTCATTTCTTGGTTTCATGTTGAAAGGGTGTTTGTTGTGAATATTTAGATATATTGACTTTGTTCATAAATTTTTTGTTTAGCTCACAGGCAGCATTTAAAAACAGCATGACCCCCTGTAGTGGGAAATCTACTAACCTTCTGATAAAAGTTTATATATTTCACATATTTACAATATTTGGAAGGGACTTACATGTTTAAAAAGTTGTTGTTGAGTGTTAGCTTATTACGTTTATGTTGAAATTTTATTAATTTAATTTGTACATTTTTTATAATTGCCTGTAAATGTTTGTATCCCACAGGATACATTGCCAGTTTATGGGGTATAAATCAGCTGAAAACAGAATGCATGTTTGGCAATGCATATTACAACATAATAGACAGATTTTTTAAACATTTATTCTCACATAACTTAAAGCAAACAGTTTTTGTAAAATTCTGTTGAACAATAAGAATAAATCCTATTTATGAATATATTAGCCTACTTCATGCCTTCTGTCCTTTGATTGGTAGTTCATAATTTTTTTCAAGTAACCTCTTTTTTTTTACTCATAAATCTTTAATATTTGTAATAAAGTAATTGTAAGATAAACATTTTCTGGAAGGAAACAACTTGGCTTTACTTTTATGCCTTGTTTTTTTTTGACGTTAAAAATAAAAAATTACATTGTAAAAATTACATTACAAATTTTACATTGTTTTCATGTTAATGTAAATATCAAATATGACACAACAGGCTTTTGGGGAACATTTATTTATCCATTTCTCAATTATTGATTTGCATATATCTATCTATCCCAGTGTGAGAGGATAGAATATATAGTTTGTACAGTATAAAAATCATTATGTCTTCATTGAGAGTGGCCACAGAGATAGCGAACCAGATGTGTGTGTGTATGATACTCAAAATGAAATACAAACTTGTATATAAATATATGTGCATTTTTTTGGGGGGTGTTGTTGTTGTTGAGCATCATATTTCAATATCAGGCTTTTATAACTCATTATATGCAATTTTTTGCAAATCAATGATAATGGAGAGATGGACAAATAAATGTGCCCCAAAAAGCCTGTTGTCATATTTGACATTTACATTAACATGAAAAAACGAAAAAAAAAAAAAAAAGTAGTTTATTAGTATTGTAAATAGTAAATTTTAACATTAAAAAATGGTGTATGAATATAAATAACCAAATTGCTTCAGCACAGTAATTTTTTCTTTTACATTTACTTTATAAGTATGAACTATCAATCCGAGTACAGAAGGCATGAAGGAGATTGTGTATGACAGGGTTTTCAGCTAAGATTTGTTCATATTGATAATTTATTTGCCCTAGAATTTTAAGTATTAAATATGATACAGTAAACAGATATATTAATAAATAGGCATTATACTTATTGTTCAACAGAATTTTATGAATGTTTGCTTTAAGTTATGAGAGTTAAGTTATGTTTTAAAATTTGCATTGCCAAAAAACATTATTTTTTCACTTAATTTATACCGACAAAGGAGTGGCGTATCCACAAAAAAAAATATAAATAAATAAATAAAAGTCTCTTTAAAAAAAAAAAAATCATGAAAATGTATTATTTGTGTCCTAATTAGATAGAAAATAACAATAAAAATAATTTTCTGATTTCTCTTTGCCCTTTTTAGGGCTAATATGAAATTTATCTGTGTTACATTAACTTAAATGGTTTTTCAATATTGGAAATATTGTTTATCACTTATTCATAAATATTGTTTATCACTTATTGTTTATCATAATATGTCACAAAGAATGTTTATTATAAGTTATTAGAGAATAAAATGTTTTGAAATAGTTTAAAATGTTGTAAAAAGGCATTGCCAAACAAGAATTCGGTTTTCAGTCAATTTATACCCCTAAACTGGTAACGTATCCTGTGGGATACAAACATTAAAATTTAAATTAAAAGTCATATTTTGAAAAAAATTATCAAGTTGGTGTCCTAATAAGATGGAAAATAGCAAAATATTAATTTTCTGATGTCTCTTTAGGGTCTTGCCATTTTTAGGGTTAAGTACAAAATAAGTGCACGGAAATAAAGCACTTTAAGTACATTATGGAAGTGTACTAAAATAAAGTGTATTTTACTGCACTTTTTTTTTCACCTGGGTCTTGCACACCCCTAGTAACTAACGATTTAGTCATACTGAATGTGATTATCTACAAACACTGAACTGCAGCCAACCGATCAGGGGTGCGTTTCCCAAAAGCATCGTTGGCCAACTAACATCGCAAGTTCCGTCATTACTTACATTGTTCAACGATTTGGTGTTTCCCAAAACCATCGTTCAAACGAACATTCACAAACTGCATCGCAAACTTGTGTGGTTGGAACGACAGCTCTCGACCTGTGGTTAGAAGCATAGTTTCTTGTTTTTATGACATGTGGACTTAATAAATTGTTATCTTGAGCAAAATAAGCAAGCTGCATGTCATTAAATACAATGTATATATTTTATACCATATATATACAAATGTCATTTATATATTTTATTTTTGTCAAGATATTTAAAGCACCGTTTTTGGAGAGTGTGCATGTGCGTACGTGCTCTAGTACGTAAGAACAAGCATATAATTGAATCTGGAAATAAAGCAAAATAATAGAAAAATGAGAATTAGTCCTCTAATGCCATGTCCACTATTTATAGCAGAAAATCTAGCATTAATTCGATCTCAAACAGATTCATTTAAAGAAGTTATAACTCACCAACTCTCTGACGTCATTCACCAACGTGGCTGAACGACAGGTTTGTGACAGTACGGTTTCGGGAAACAGTCGTGACTAGCTAGTTGATTTGTTCAATGATGCATCGTACTATGGTAGCTCAGCAGCGAGTTACATCGTTGTTCAGGAAACGCACCCCAGACCATCCCTATTTGTAATATTAATTAGCATGTATATTGTTATTTGTTTTTGCAGAGGCTCTTAAGAACAACCCCCTGACGTCCAAGGTTAACTTGCAAGAAGCGGAGAGGGCACTGTCGAAGTGGTTTACTGGAGCAAGAGACAGAGGAGGACAGAGGGCAGCGAGAATGCACCAAAAGTTGGCTGTAGCTTAAAGGGATAGTTCACCAAAAAATGAAGATTCTGTCATAATTTACTCCACATCAAGTTATTCCAAACCTGTATAAATTTCTTTGTTCTGCTGTACTGAAATGAAGATGTTTAGCAAATGATGACAGAATTTTCATTTTTGGTGAACTATCCCTTTATGGTTGAGTTATAACATTATTTTAAGTTGCTGCTTCTGTTGTAGTTCTTGTATTGAAGTACTTTATTATAGTTGTAGTTTTCTGCCATTAAATAAAACTGAAATTGAAAGGATTTCAGTCTCACTGTGTTCTCTACTGCATTCTGCCCTGGTAATTTTTTGCTATTTTATTTGTGTGGTTTTGCTATTCAGATTACTATTCAGGTAGAAAATAACATATAAATAAAAGTTGTGCATTGTTATCATGGTAGTTTGTCTTAGTGAGGAATGCATTTATCTTATTTTAAATTGTTCAAAGTCTTATACTGGTCAGAGCAGGGGTGGGTATGGGCATTATGGTCCACTGAAACCTTGAAGATGGGACCAGGATGGGTTTTGCATATGTTAAAGAGTTGGGCCCTACCTAACACCCAGTGAAATCCTGCATATAATCTACATGGGAAATTGACAAAGGGCCAACATGGAACCCATGGACAATCCCACTTACAACCCATATTTCAAGCCCATGTAGTACCCACATAAAACTTAAAGCTGGGACCCATATGGATCTTGCACAAGTTGCCCAGTTGGGGCCCACCTCGTGGCTAGTGCAATCCTGCATGAAATCCATCTGGGCAATTGGCATGGGGCCATTATGGAACCCACGGACAATCCCATATAGAGCCCATTTTTCAGCCCATTTCAAACCCACATGGGCCCCACATAAAAATAGTATCTGGGTTAAAGCTGGGACCGAGATGGGTCTTGCACAAGTTGCCCACTTGGGGCCCACCTATTGACAAGTGCAATCCTATATGAAATCCATGTGGGCTGTTAACATGGGGCCATTATGGAACCCACGGACAATCCCATATAGAGCCCATTTTTCAGCCCATTTCAAACCCACATGGGCCCCACATAAAAATAGTATCTGGGTTAAAGCTGGGACCGAGATGGGTCTTGCACAAGTTGCCCATTTGGGTCCCACCTAGAGGCAGGTGCAATCCTGCATGAAATCCATCTGGGCAATTAACATGGGGCCATTATGGAACCCGCGGACAATCCTACATAGGGCCCATTTTTCAACCCATTTCATACCCATATGGGCCCCACATACAAATGTTGGCTGGGTATCTATATTCAAATCAGAACATCGTACAGACATGGGGATTGGTTTATATTGTCAAACAGCCTTTGGAGTATCATCATTGGTAGCTGCCAAGCCACTCCCTAGCAACCAAACAGAGTACCTAGCAACCATTTTGCAAATTCTATATCTCTGCATCAGAACATCGTAGAGACATGGGGGTTGGTTTATATTGTCAAGCAGCCTTTGGAGTATCATCATTGGTAGCTGCCAAGCCACTCCCTAGCAACCAAACAGAGTACCTAGCAACCGTTTTGCAAGATCTATATCTCTGCATCAGAACATCGTACAGACATGAGGGTTGTTTTATATTGTCAAGCAGCCTTTGGAGTATCATCATTGGTAGCCGACAAGCCACTCCCTAGCAACCAAACAAAGTACCCTAGCAACCGTTTTGCAAGATCTATATCTCTGCATCAGAACATCGTACAGACATGGGGGTTGTTTTATATTGTCAAGCAGCCTTTGGAGTAGCATCACTGGTAGCTGCCAAGCCAGTGCCTAGCAACCAAACAGTACCCTAGCAACCGTTTTGCAAGATCTATATCTCTGCATCAGAACATTGTAAAGACATGGGGGTTGGTTTATATTGTCAAGCAGTCTTTGGAGTATCATCATTGGTAGCTGCCGAGCCACTCCCTAGCAACCAAACAGTACCCTAGCAACCGTTTTGCAAGATCTATATCTCTGCATCAGAACATCGTACAGACATGGGGGTTGGTTTATATTGTCAAGCAGTCTTTGGAGTATCATCATTGGTAGCTGCCGAGCCACTCCCTAGCAACCAAACAGTACCCTAGCAACCGTTTTGCAAGATCTATATCTCTGCATCAGAACATCGTACAGACATGGGGGTTGGTTTATATTGTCAAGTAGCCTTTGGAGTATCATCATTGGTAGCTGCCGAGCCACTCCCTAGCAACCAAACAGTACCCTAGCAACCGTTTTGCAAGATCTATATCTCTGCATCAGAACATCATAAAGACATGGGGGTTGGTTTATATTGTCAAGCAGCCTTTGGAGTATCATCATTGGTAGCTGCTGAGCCACTCCCTAGCAGCCAAACAGAGTACCCTAGCAACCGTTTTGCAAGATCTATATCTCTGCATCAAAACATCGTAGAGACATGGGGTTTGGTTTATATTGTCAAGCAGTCTTTGGAGTATTATCATTGGTAGCTGCCAAGCCACTCCCTAGCAACCAAACTGTACCCTAGCAACCGTTTTGCAAGATTTATATCTCTGCATCAAAACATCGTAGAGACATGGGGTTTGGTTTATATTGTCAAGCAATCTTTGGAGTATTATCATTGGTAGCTGCCAAGCCACTCCCTAGCAACCAAACTGTACCCTAGCAACCGTTTTGCAAGATTTATATCTCTGCATCAAAACATCGTAGAGACATGGGGTTTGGTTTATATTGTCAAGCAATCTTTGGAGTATTATCATTGGTAGCTGCCATGCCACTCCCTAGCAACCAAACAGTACCCTAGCAACCGTTTTGTAAGATCTATATCTCTGCATCAGAACATTGTAGAGACATGGCGGTTGGCTCTTTTGACTCATGCTAGCAATCTCTACTTCCAACATGCTACACATGCTAGCAGTGAATAGCTACATGCTAATATCTATTAGCTAAGTGCTAAAGTAGGCTAAGAACATGCTAATAACTCTATAAAACTCCATAGTAACCATCTGTGACAACTATCTATCTATCTATCTAAACTACTAAACTTAAACTTTCAAACTTCAAAGTTTCAAACTTCAAACTGAAAACTTTTAAAACTATTTAAAACTTTCTGGACTGGCTTTTTCAAGCCAACTTAAAGTTTGTCTTCAAACTTTATCTAGTTCTTTTTATAGCCTGTTAGGATTTTATTCTAAAGATTCTGTGGGGAAAAAAAAACACACCAGAATTTATTCAATATTAAATTCTTTTAAAAAAAAAACAAGTCTTTACTTACACATTTTAACATATGAACACATATCCTGAATACAAATATAAATTTTTCAACAACAAAAAAATAAAATACTAAACCTTTGAAGTGTAGCTGAAAGTATATTAAAATAGAAAACTGCTATTGTGAAATATTGTTGCAATTTAAAATTTCTCTGTATTTTTTATCAAATAAATGAGCATAAACTTTTAAAACATTGATTATATAGTATTGTTACGGTTGCTGGTGTAGAGATGAGGCTGATACGGGTTTCCACAATACATACAAAACTTTAATGAACAAAAAGGCAGAGTACATCCAACAAACGCTAACATAAACAGAGAACGGACAAGGAGTGAAGGGAGTGAGTGCAATATATAGGAATGCTAACAATAGAGTCCAGGTGCAGGTGATCCGTGATGATGAGGAACTGACGAGGGAAGTGTGTGCAGGTGAGGAGAACAGGAGGATTCTGGGAAATGGAGTCCAGGGAAACAAGGGATCTGTAACAGTACCTCCCCCTCCCGGTAGGCGCGTCCTCGCGCCGTAGATGTAACAACCGGGAGGGGGGCGGGCGCCCTGGAGACCTCAAACCGGAGCAGGGGGAGGAGTAAACTGGAGTGGAGGTCTCCAGGGCAGGTCCAAAAACCATGGCGGGTCAGGAGCCGTGGGCAGCCATGGGGGGTCAGGAGCCGTGGGCAGCCATGGGGGGGGTCAGGAGCCGTGGGCAGCCATGGCGGGTCAGGAGCCGTGGGCAGCCATGGCGGGTCAGGGGCTGAAGGCAGCCATGGCGGGTCAGGTGCAGCGGGCAGCCATGGCGGGTCAGGTGCAGCGGGCAGACATGCAGCGGGAAGACATGGCGGGTCAGGTGCAGCGGGCAGACATGGCGGGTCAGGTGCAGCAGGCCGCCATGGCGGGTCAGGGACCGAAGGCTTCATGCCGTAGTGCCCAGGCGGCGCTGAAGGACCGGCGGAAGATGGCGGAACCAGCGGTTCCGCCGACCGAAGCGCAGCCGGTGCTCCAGAAGGCCGCAGTGTAAGACAGACGACATACAACAAAGTGAACACTGGGGAGAGTGAGGAGGCCAACTGGAGCTGAGGGACGGAGTGACGGAGCGAAGACGGAGGAGTGCAGTCCAGAAGTGAGGGCAGGCCGACGAAGGAACAAGGTGTGAACGGGGGCAGGATGGAGACTGGTGACACTGGTGGACTGCTGGACAACGGTGGAGCAGAGGGAGGTTGGAGCCGGGGTGAAGGTAATCGCCCAGAGGTCCGAGGTGGAGATCTGGGCGAGGGGGCTTGAGGTGAAGGTTCAGTGCTGAGACATATGGACGGAGGCGGGAGAGGGAGGCAGGGAGGGGAAACAGTCTTTGGGCTGGAGGTTTCAAAAACACAGTTCATAGGAGCAGTTGGTTCGGCGGCGGCGGCTGGAGCGGCTGGCTCGGCGGCGGCGGCTGGAGCTGAGGGCTCGGCGGCGGCGGCTGGAGCTGAGGGCTCGGCGGCGGCGGCTGGAGCTGAGGGCTCGGCGGCGGCGGCTGGAGCTGAGGGCTCGGCGGCGGCGGCTGGAGCTGAGGGCTCGGCGGCGGCGGCTGGAGCTGAGGGCTCGGCGGCGGCGGCTGGAGCTGAGGGCTCGGCGGCGGCGGCTGGAGAACTTTGCTCGGCGGCGGCGGCTGGAGAACTTTGCTCGGCGGCGGCGGCTGGAGAACTTTGCTCGGCGGCGGCGGCTGGAGAACTTTGCTCGGCGGCGGAGACTGGCGCTGCTTGCTCGGCGGCGGCGGCTGGAGCTGAGGGCTCGGCGGCGGCGGCTGGAGCTGAGGGCTCGGCGGCGGCGGCTGGAGAACTTTGCTCGGCGGCGGCGGCTGGAGAACTTTGCTCGGCGGCGGCGGCTGGAGACACTGGAGCGGGCTCTGGAGACACTGGAGCGGGCTCTGGAGACACTGGAGCGGGCTCTGGAGACACTGGAGCGGGCTCTGGAGACACTGGAGCGGGCTCTGGAGACACTGGAGCGGGCTCTGGAGACACTGGAGCGGGCTCTGGAGACACTGGAGCGGGCTCTGGAGACACTGGAGCGGGCTCTGGAGACACTGAAGCGGCTTGCTTCCTCCTCCTCCGCTTACGGGACCCAGTTGAGGATTGTGGGTCCCGTGTGGGGCAGGCAGGGAGTTCGCTGGAAAGGTGTGCGGAGGAAGCCGGAGGTTGACTAACTGGCCCGGCCAACCGTGTTTCTGGATGGACCGGACGACAACACTGATCCTGAACCTCTTCTACCAAGAATTTGGAGCCATTCAACCACAAAATTAAATTGATAGTATCGCTTAAGGAGAAACAAAAAACAGGTTCATCAAAACGGATAGTGTCGTCATCCAATCCATCCAAAAACAGGGAGATCAACTGAGCGTCGGGCCAGTTAGACAAGTAAGCAAGCTCAACGAACTCCTCCACATACCTCTCCAGCGAACGTCCTACCTGCAGGAGCCCGATAATGCGTTCGCTGGCTGTTAGGGTGAGAGGCGATGGAGGAGCTGGATCCAGGGAGCTGGGGAAAGTCTCCATTTTTTTTTCTCTGTGGAAATCCCAAGTTTTGGTCCGTTCTTCTGTTACGGTTGCTGGTGTAGAGATGAGGCTGATACGGGTTTCCACAATACATACAAAACTTTAATGAACAAAAAGGCAGAGTACATCCAACAAACGCTAACATAAACAGAGAACGGACGACAAGGAGTGAAGGGAGTGAGTGCAATATATAGGAGTGCTAACAATAGAGTCCAGGTGCAGGTGATCCGTGATGATGAGGAACTGACGAGGGAAGTGTGTGCAGGTGAGGAGAACAGGAGGATTCTGGGAAATGGAGTCCAGGGAAACAAGGGATCTGTAACAAGTATATATATAATTAAGATTTATACATAATTTGTAATCTGGAATCTGAGGGTGCAAAAACAAAAAAATATTGAGAAAATCACCTTTAAAGAAAATTAACTTTATAAATTAATTAAATCATAGCCTAACAAGTCAAAGTCACATTGCTACTGCTACGGTCACATTCAATGTTAATATTCAATGTTAATATAGTTCCAAACACACCAAGTTTGTGGTTGAGTTTTGTTAATAATAATATATTATATATATATAAAAAATGAAAAAAGAAATGGACTATTTTTTTAATTTTGTGTGCGACAAAAGATTGGTGTGAGATGCATGTTGTCCACCACATTCTCTACAAACGTATTCATGTCCTGCATAAATGTAAAGACAAACATCAGTGGCTCTACAAGATCGTCCTCTATACGCTCTGCACTGCAGTACTGTTCCAAGGCCTCAATGGCTTCTTCATCCTCCATGCACAGTATACGAGGAAGCTGAACTGAGCCAAGAAGATCACCAGAGTTCTCCAAGCACTCTTAAAACTTAAAGGATTAGTCCACTTTTAAATAAAATTTTCCTGATAATTTACACAACCATGTCATCCAAGATGTTCATGTCTTTCTTTGTCTTTTCACTTTACGGAAAAAACGGAACTGGCACTGCGTTTGTTCCGTAAGTAGAATAGGGAAGGCATAGGACATACAGCGTAAGCTTTTTGAAGAATACGGAAAGCGGAAGCACGTGAAAAGTGATCACTTGTGTTTATAAAGTATATACAGTTGTATTTTTGTAGAAAATGTCCGATCGTTTCGCTAGATAAGACTCTTATTCCTCGTCTGGTATTGTTTAAAGCTGCACTGAAACTGTAATTTTGACCTTCAACCATCTGGAGGCCATTGAAGTCCACTATAAGGAGAAAAATCCTGGAATGTTTTTTATTAAACCTTTTCTTTTCCACTGAAGACAGACATGAACATGAGTAAATCAGGAAAATTTTATTTGAAAGTGAACTAATCCTTTAAGATTCGTCATGATACGCACCTAAGAAAAAACATTGCAAGAGGATAATTAAAAATATGCTGAACAATAATGGCTGCAACCCCTCTAATAAAACCTACTTTTCGTGGAGCCACCTGCTTCTCCGATGCAGACTCGGGGTGAAAACATTTGTTTCATCTTCCTAAAAAAACATGAAGATTGAATTTGAACCTGTTATCTTTAGTACTTTTTGTTCAGGGGTAGAAGATAGACAATAAACATCTTGAATGTAAAATTAAAAAAAAAAAAGAAATGGATAATATACAGACAATGAGTTTGATAGTGTGTGCGAGAGAGTTGATAGTGTGTTTATGAATGAATTTGGTAGTTTGGGTGAAAGCTTTGATAGTGTGTGAGAAATAGTATAGTAGTGAATGAGAGAGTTTGATAGCATGCATGTAAATCTTTGATAGAGTGTGAAAGACATTACAGTAACATTTAGAGTTTGATAGTGTGTGTAAGAATATGTTTGAAATATGTCTTGAACAGTCTCTCTTTTGCTTATTGGTACCCTTTTTGAAGAAAAAAAAAAAAAAAAAAAAAAAACTTATCACACATCTTACCTTGGAAAAAGATTGCATTTTTTATATGGACTTTCCAGTGAGCCTGAACTGTCTTTTCAAGGGCACAAGGGGCAATGATTCAATTTGCAACAAGATTTGCATTTTGGTATCAGCTGCTTTACACCTGCTAGGACTATTGACAGATGGATCTGTAAGCATAAATTGAAGAGACAGAAACAAAAATAATTGTGTATAATATTCTTTGCCTGTTTGTTATCTGTTTGGTAGTATTCCATGCATCTCTCGATTTGAAAGACCATTGTTAACATTAAGATGTTATTCCATCTTTATTTTAAAATAATTTTAAGTAACACTTTGTCTAAACAACAATTATACAAAGTAGGTCACCTGCAAGCTTCTGTCACTTTATTTAAAACAACAGACACAAAAAAAGACTTTTTCAACGTCTAAACAAAAGGAATTTAGATGTTCACTTATTTACTGGATGAAGAATTGATACCCAATTACACGACGCATACATCAGATAGATATCAGGATAGTTTCAATAACATTATCTTATAGATTAAACAATACTTTTATATCTAGCTAATCTTGTATGAATAAGGTAAATATACTTACATCAATTACTTAATAGTCGTCGTCGACTCCTCTAAACACATGCATAACGCTGACACCTGTACATGTGGGATATACCAGACAAATATCAGGATCGTTTTCGATAACATTTAACGAATAATGAACAACTCTTTTAATTTAACTTAATCTTGGACGAATTGCATAAATATACTTACAAGTAGCCTGTAGGTGCATTAAACGCGTGCGTCTGAAAGTGCATGTAGCTGCGTGTCCACGGGCTGCTGAGAACGCGCGTCGGACTGCGCGTGCGTGATTGAGAGCAAATGTGTTGGACTGCGCAAGTGCGGCTGAGACTGCATGTATCTGAGTGCGCATGCGTGTCTGAGATTGCATGTCTGCAGCCAGACCACAGAAGTTATAACACACTTCCTGTTTCCCTTTTCTCGCCATAAATTTGTTGCCTCGCCACGGCCAAACCGTTCGAGATATCAAAAATCCGCTGGCAATTTTTCATCATCGATGTCTTGACTTCATGGTGACCGAGTTTGGTGGTGATCGGAATAATCTCCTAGGAGGAGTATATCAAATTCCAGAGCATGCGTTTTTCAAACAACCCATAATAGCTGACTTCCTGTTTAGGTGGCGTTTAACTTAGAGTACGAAATTTGTTTGGCCCGATGAGGTCTATATGTGTACCGAGTTTTATACTTGTATGTACAAGCTTGTTTGATATAGACTATGTTTTCGGACCCCATTCAAGGGGGCGCTGTCGAGCCCCCTGCCACGCCCGGGTACCAGCTTCTGCCCGGCCCTGTTGGCCGTGGGTTCTGACCCGTGTGCAAAATTTCAAGAGTTTTTGAGCATGGTAAGGGCCCCAAAAATGCCCGAACAGTCGAAAAAAATAAAATAAATAAATATAGCTGCGAGCAGCGATGACGGGCCAAAGCCTGGTGGCACCGCCACCCCGGTGGCTTCAGGTCAACTGTGCACAGTGGGCAATGGGCATTTAAAACGATTAAACATAAAAGTACTATGTCAATTTCGCACCACATTTACTGCAGCAGCTTTTACTTCAAACTTCAGCCATGTTTTTAGTGTTTTTGGTCCAAACAGCATATTATTAACTTTTAACCATTTCAACTACCAGAAGACAATTACACTACAATTGCCCATATAGATCAAGTTTTAGAATAACAAATATTTTTGTACATATATTTCCCTGTCAGCTTGCCTCCTTTAAGATGACAAATACATGATTTTTTTTTTTTTTACTCCTACTGCTACTACCTTATTAAATTCATACACACATACTTTCAAACCATATTAAGGCTGTGCACTATAAGTAAATGCTGTGTTATACCAAACTATTATTTTAACATTGATTATATCATAATATTTACAAATAAATAACTACACACAAAATATTGCATTGTACCCTAAATAATGCAGTTTTATTTTCCAAGTTTTAAAGTTCATTAAAACTCATACAATGAAAACATAGAATCAATCCACTTTAATCAGTGCCTAACACAGCTATTTTGTCGTTCGAATTAAAAAAAAACAAAGACTAACAGTTTTCTTATCTTTTTACTGATCTGAAGTATAGTACCTTCATTTTGAGTTCATCCAGGTTCAATTACTAAACATACAATCGTAATTTAATTTAAATCAAACAATGAGTGCAAAATATCATCCTAATCTGCCATGTCTGTGTTTTTTCTCAGACAAACCCTAATAAAATTCTAGAGCAAATTACATACTGTTATTTGTGCAAACTCCACCGTGCTCTGATAAATCTAATTTAGCCTTAATGCAAATGTCTGTGATTGCTGATGTTGTTCCAACGCCCCATGACGCTTTGCACGAATTATGGGAGTAATTTCCGTTAAACTGTAAACAGTCAGTGATAGACACTATGATCTTTTTAAACTGGGTACAATAAGATGACATTATTCTACTCACCCTTCAACCAATGAACAATAAATGGACATTTAAAAGTGTGAAAGCATCAACAACGTAATTTCAACAAGCCATGTAAAGGTGTGATTTTTTCCACAGCAATAACGGATGGGTTGAACATATACTATATATATATATATATATATATATATATATATATATATATATATATATATATATATATATATATATATATATATATATATATATATATATATATATATATATGCATTATGTAATACATTGCCTTAATAAAAAAGGTCATGAACTTCAGCATTGTGTGATAATATTTCAAAGTGATTTCCATTTTAATAAATTGTATTTACCTGTGAAACAAACCTGGAAAGAGACGTGAGGCTTTGAGGAGATTCTTTGTGCATTCCAGTGAATTATTAATGGGATGTATTGTAAATTATATAGAGAGAACAGACCACAAATGTACAGTATATGCTGTCCTTTTTCATACTATTACAGCAGTATGCAAAGAGACAAAATAAAATATTCTGGAGGATAGAAAGCAGCTGCTGAAAAGAGCTCTTGCCATAGATATTTTTGTTGACACATATTACAATACCAAGCGTTATATCATTCTCATGATGTCTGAAAATAAAACATGAAAGAAATTGACAGCTGATTCAGTCAAGCTGACAGATAAGCTTTAATTGTAGGGCAACCATATGATTTGAAACGACAAGTTTCAGTTTTTTGAATGGAATTTCACCAAACCGGAAGTGGAACCCGTAATTTAAAACGCAGTAGGCTAGTCAGGAATAAGGCTAGTCAATAATCCTCACACTTCATGTTTTTGACCTCCCTGAGCTATTGTTTGTGCCCCAATCTTATGCACCAAAAGCATGCTTTTGCAGTGCGTTTTTATATTTGAATTAACCCTAATTATCAAACTAATAATGTAATAATATGTTGTCAGTGGCCTACAAATGAACTGGCCTGATTAGCTGCTTCAGATGTGTTTGAGTAAGGGTTGGGAATAAACTCTTAAGCACAGTGAGTCTGCAATAAAAGGGTTAAATAACTGGCTGTAAAACTCTCTCTGTCTCTCACTTTCACTCACACACACACACACACACAGAGGGAGGGGGGAGGGGGACTGAGACCCTTCGTCTAAGAGAGCTTAAGAAAAATCCACATTTAAACCAAAATATCTGACTTCCTGTTGGTCAGACCTAATGACTGTAAATGAGAAAGTTGTCCAGTTTAATGAGAAAAATAAGTGTACTGAGTTTGGTGACTGTAGGTTAAACTAAACCCCCCACTTTTGTCAAAAGGTGGCGCTGCAGAGCCCCTGCTCCCCGCCCGTTTCTAAGGCTTTGTAATGGCCGCGGGTTCTGATCCGTGTGCAAAATTTCAAGAGTTTTTGAGCATGTTAAGGGCCCCAAAAACTTAGAAAAAAAATAATAAATATAGCTGCGAGCAGCGATGACGGGCCAAAGCCGGTGGCACCACCACCATGGTGGCTTCAGGTCAACTGTGCACGAGGGGCAATGGCCATTTAAAACGGTTAAACATAAAAGGACTATGTCAATTTCACACCACATTTACTGCAGCGGCTGATGCTGCTATGATGACAAATCACATGCATGAGATCGTTTAAAGGTTTTGTGAAATCACAGGCAAATCGGTGCCTGTTCACGCGAGTGACAATCACGCAGTGAGAAAATCGGCAACGAGTCGCTGACGCCTGTGAGATATTTGGCACGCTAAATATCTGGACCTGTCGGCAATTCAAAATCCTGCTGTGTGAAAAGTTGTTACGGTTGCTGGTGTAGAGATGAGGCTGATACGGGTTTCCACAATACATACAATACTTTAATGAACAAAAAGGCAGAGTACATCCAACAAACGCTAACATAAACAGAGAACGGACGAGGAGTGAAGGGAGTGAGTGCAATATATGGGGAGTGCTGACAATAGAGTCCAGGTGCAGGTGATGAGTGACGATGAGGAGCTGACGAGGGAAGTGAGTGCAGGTGTGGAGAACAGGAGGATACTGGGAAATGGAGTCCAGGGAAACAAGGGATCTGTAACAAAAGTGTTCTGACTGAAAACTACATCGGCAATGACTGACAGCCAATGAGAGAGCAAGATACAGAGCAGCGGGGAGTTATAGACCACAATATCAGCAAGCATAGCTTTGCACACAAACATTACAATTCTATCAAACAGAAACAAAGCACAAACATCTGCAACAGCAGCACATTGAAAAGTTATGTATTTACCTCCAACTCTCGATGCAGAACACACAATCCACAGTCTCCCCAACACTTTCCTCCTCCATATTCTTCTTTTCTTTTTCTTGTTTTCGCTGCAAATCAGCGCACAGGCAATTTGTATTGCAAGCTACCATTTTTAATAATAAACCCAGTCTCACGTGAGAACTCTTGCACGCATGATATCACGTTGTTTTCTTGTCACATCTCCCGTGTGTTTGGTTGTGAAACATAGTTTGCGTGTCAGACAGAATTCTTCCTATTGTGAAGTCATGCAGTGTGAAACCTTCTGTCTCCGATCCATCGTGCAGTTTGAACACAGCAGCGACTGAATGCTGGCCGAGATAGTCATGCAGTGTGAAAAGAACAATGACCCGACTACTTTGAAAATCATGCAGTCTGAAAAAAATAATCCAGCCTTAATGTGAAAGTCTGTGGTTGCTGATGTGTTTTTTGACCTCCCTAGCTGTTGTTTGTGCACCAATCTTATGCACCAAAAGCATGCTTTAATTTAATTTTAATATGTGTGGTATAAGATAAAAAATAAAATGAAAAAAATTAATAAATAGAGCCAAATCTCAGAACCTGCCAAGACAATTTTAATGTCAGTCTCAGGTAACAATAAAGTAAATGTCTAGATTTTTCTGCTCACTTATGCAAGTTTTATTTTAAACAGAAACTTTTATAATCATGTGAAATTTTACTGAAACAGGGTTTTTTAATAAATTTGAATTATATCAGTAAATAAATAATTCAAAAATTCTCATTGTAATTGTTAAAAATAAACTCAATATTTAGAAAAAAATAAGACTGTAAAGCACACATATGCATACACAGAGAGAGAAAAAGATATATATAGACAGTGTGACACAGATATAGACCCGCACACAGACACCCCCCCACCCCCACCCACACCCACACACACACCCCCGAGCCTGAGGTAATATGGGGGAGGACAGAGAGAGAGAGAGGGAGAGAGACTGAGACAGATTGAGAAGATCATTTTAAACAAACAAACAAAACAAAAAAAAGCCTTAATTATGTCAAAGTAGTCTTTGATAATTTTTTTAATATACCTGTGTTATGATATAGACACGGAGGCAGAGATAAAAGCAATCCAGGTGAGTTTATTTGAACAATATGTGTACACAGAGAGGTAATGGCTGTTATCAGGTTCTTGAGAGATGAATAGAGAGTAATACTGTCCTTGTATGGTTTGTTAATCCAGGAGCTGAGATGAGATGAAGGGAGACGTTGGAGACACTCACACACACAGAAGGGTAAGCACATGAAGGGACCAGGAGACGAAGGAGATGAAGGAGATCGCTGGAGCAGGTAAGTATGATGAAGGGGAGTCCTTAAGGTAAGCATAAACACAAGGTATTGCAAACGAGACCGGACAGTGAGTGTGTGTGAGTGTGGTGGCTTTGTAGTGCTGGTGATTGCCGAGTGAATGAGATGCAGGTGGCGGTGATTAGTACGCTGGTGATTGGGTGCGTGGGTACTGTGGTGAGGTGGAGCCTGGCGTGTCTGTGACAGTACCCCCCCTCCCACGGCCCGCTCCTGAGGGCCGCGGACCCCGACGTCGTGGTGGTCTTTCCCTGGGTCGTGGGGCAGGTCTATCTGGATGGTTGGTATGGAAGTTCTGTAACAGAAGAGGATCAAGGATATCGTTCCTGGGAATCCATGAGCGTTCCTCGGGACCATAGTCCTCCCAGTCCACGAGGTATTCGAGTTTACCATCACGGCGCCGGGAATCCAGGATCTCGTGGACCACGTAGGCTGTGCCGTCTTCTAGGAGAAGTGGAAGGGGGGGCTCGGCGGCTGCCACGTCAGGCTCTGTGGAGGGAACAACAGAAGGGTGGTAAGGTTTGAGTAGGGACACGTGAAATGTGGGGTGAATTCTGCTATACTGTGCCGGGAGTTGGAGACGATAGGTGACGGGGTTGATCTGCCGAAGGATGGTGAATGGGCCAATGAAGCGGGGACTCAGCTTCTTGCAGGGCAGACGCATCCTGATGTCCCGGGTGGACAGCCAGACCTTCTGCCCCGGCTGGTAGTCAGGAGCCTCGGAGCGACGAAGGTCGGCTGCCATCTTGCATCTGCGCAGGGCTCTCTGCAGCTGGTGGTGAGCTGAGTCCCACACCCTCTCGCTCTCCCGGAACCAGTAGTCGACTGCCGGAACGTCGGAGGGTTCCCCTTCCCAGGGGAACATCGGGGGTTGGTAGCCGAGTACGCACTGGAAGGGTGTTAGTCCTGTTGAGGCTTGGCGGAGGGAGTTCTGTGCGTACTCGGCCCAACCCAGGTACTGGTTCCAGGAGTTCTGGTGGCCGTGACAGAAGGTACGCAGGAAGCGGCCGATCTCCTGGATCTTCCGTTCCGTCTGCCCGTTCGACTGAGGATGGTATCCAGACGATAGGCTGACGGTCACACCCAGGAGGGAGAAGAAGGCTTTCCAGACGTGGGAGACAAACTGGGGTCCTCTGTCGGAGACAATGTCTTCAGGTAATCCATAATAGCGAAAGACATGATTAAACATTAGTTCTGCGGTGGCCATGGCGGTAGGTAGACCCTCCAGGGGTATTAATCGGCAGGACTTTGAGAAGCGGTCTACTACCACCAGGATGCACGTGTGACCGTCAGACTCGGGGAGGTCGGTGATGAAGTCCACTCCCAGGTGTGACCAGGGAAAGAGCTTGCCGGTGGGAAGATGGCGTGGGCTCTTGGAGATGGCGCACTCCCTGCAGCCCTGCACGTACCTCCTGACGTCGTTGGCCATGTTGGGCCACCAGAAGCGTTGTTTGAGCAACGAGAGGGTCTCCTTGACCCCCGGGTGACCAGTGCCAAGTGAAGAGTGAACGTTGTGCAGGAGTGGAGTGCGACATGCCCGTGTTATGTACTGCAAGCCCGGTGGGCAACCCGGCGGAGTGCGTGTCGAGGCATTGGCGGAGGGAATGGTTTCCTCGGACCACTGGATTGGGCTCACGAAGATGGACTCCGGCAGAATAGTATCAGGTTTTTCGGGCTTTTCCTCAGGAGCATAGAGGCGAGATAGGGCATCAGCTTTCGTATTCTTAGAACCAGGACGGTAGGAGATGGAGAAGTTGAATCTAGAGAAGAACATAGCCCAGCGAGCTTGGCGAGGGTTGAGTCTCTTAGCGGCCTTCAGATATTCGAGGTTCTTGTGATCAGTGAGAACTTGAAACGGGTGAGCAGCTCCCTCCAACCAATGCCTCCACTCCTCAAGGGCAAGCTTGACGGCCAGGAGTTCGCGGTCACCGATGTCGTAGTTGACCTCCGCCGGGTTGAGCTTGCGGGAGAAGAAGGCGCATGGATGGAGTCTACTTGGTGTCCCCTGCTGCTGTGAAAGGACCGCTCCCACTCCGGTGGTAGATGCGTCCACCTCTACTATGAACGGGAGGTCCGGGTTAGGGTGGATGAGGAGGGGAGCGGTGGTGAAGGCTTTCTTCAGGGTCTCAAAGGCGTTGGTGGCTAGTGGAGACCAGGACAGAGACTTGGGCTGGTGACGGAGTAGGTTGATGAGTGGACTGACGATAGTGCTGTAATTCTTGATGAACCGGCGGTAGAAATTGGAGAAGCCTAGGAATCTTTGGAGTTCTTTGATAGTGGTAGGAGTGGGCCAGGACTGTATGGCGGAGACCTTCCCCTCGTCCATCCGGATGCCACTGTGATCAATCACGTACCCCAGGAACTGGACGGAGGGTTGGTGGAATGAGCATTTTTCAGCCTTGAGGAAGAGATGGAACTGCCGTAAGCGCTGGAGGACCTCCGCAACGTGGTGGCGATGTTCGGCCAAGCTCCGGGAGTAGATGAGGATGTCATCTATATAAACCAGAACGGACTTATGGAGAAACTCCCGGAGCACCTTGTGGATGAAATCCTGGAATACGGAGGGGGCGTTGACCAGGCCATACGGCATCACGAGGTATTCGTAGTGTCCAGTGGGCGTGACAAAGGCGGTCTTCCACTCGTCCCCCTCACGTATCCGGATGAGGTTATACGCGCTGCGGAGGTCCAACTTCGTGAACACAGTGGCACCGCGGAGATGTTCCAGGGCCGCTGGGACGAGGGGAAGTGGATAGCGGAACTTGGTTATTTTGTTGAGTGCACGGTAATCGATGCAGGGCCTCAAGCCTCCGTCCTTCTTTGCCACGAAGAAGAAGCTTGAAGCAGCAGGGGAAGTAGACGGGCGGATGTAACCTTGTTCGAGTGCCTCTTTGATGTATTCCTCCATGGCCTTCTCCTCCGGTATGGACAGGGGGTATATGCGTCCCCTGGGCACTGGTTCACCCGGCAGCAGATCGATGGCGCAGTCCCATGGCCGGTGTGGAGGAAGCTTGGAGGCGCGTTGCGGGCAGAAAACGTCGCTGAAGGGGGCGTAGTCAGGGGGAACATCCACGGAGCGCTTCTCAACAGGGCTCTCGATGGACGTGGCATTCACGAGAAGAGGCTTGGAGAGTGGAGATTTCGGAACAGGAAGCGCTGGGAAGCAGTCTGGGAAGCAGTGATCGCCCCACTTCAGGACTTCGCCCGTGCGCCAGGAGATGTTGGGGTTGTGTAGTTCCAACCACGGGCGCCCTAGAACCACGTCAGCGGTGGATTCCTCCAGAACCAGCAAATGGATGTGTTCAGTGTGCAGGATTCCGATGCTGAGTTGAAGTGGACCCACGCAGTGACGGATGTGTTTGCGGCTTAGGGGTTTGCCCGTGATGGAGTGGATTTGATAGCTCGTCGGTGAAGGAGAGATCTTAAGGTTGAGTTGTCTACAGAGGGTGCCTGAGATGAAGTTTCCGGCTGACCCTGAATCAAGGAGCGCCACCACTGGAACAGAGATGTTAGCAGCAGTAAGGGTTACAGTTGTAGTGAGTGGTTTCATTTTCTGAATGGAGGGAAATATTGCACTCACCACGGGTCGAGGAGGACGTATTGGGCATGTGGAGAGATTATGCCCCATAGTTCCGCAATAGAGTCAGGGCCAGCCTTCTTTGACTTTCGTTTGGGGTGAGACGAGAATGATCTATTTGCATGGGTTCGTTGGCTGGTTCTGGGGAGCTGACGGGTTCGGACCGATGGAGGAGGTTGGTGGTGGATGACTGGCCCTGGTGTTCTTGAATACACGACTGCATACGGGACCCCACGCGGATGGCGAGTTGGATGAAGCGTTCTAATCCCATGGAGTCCTCGTATGCAGCGAGATGCAGCCGCACGGAGGGTTCCAGCCCCTGACGGAACGTGGTGATGAGGGCTTGCTCGTTCCATCCGCTGGTGGCGGCTAGCGTTCGAAACTGCAAGGCATATTCGTTAACAGATAGGTTTCTTTGCTTTAGATTATAAAGTTTCTCACCAGTCGAGGAATCAGTCAGAATTCCGAATACTTCCCGGAAGTGGGAGACGAACGCCGAATAGGATTGGACGACTGGGCCTTTCTGGGTCCATAACGAATCTGCCCATTGCAGAGCCTTCCCTTGCAGTTGTGAAATAATGAATGCTATTTTAGCCGTGTCTGTGGTGTAGAGGTGCGGCTGCATCTCCAGGACCAGCTCAGATTGGAGAAGGAATCCGCTGCATTCCTCCGCCGATCCAGAGTAGGGCCATGGGACTGGCGGTGAATGCAGGTGAAGGAGCAGTGCTGGTGGGTGCGGAGACAGCCGTGTTGAGGGATGACGATGTTGAGGGCTGTGGTGTGAGTGCTCGACGCAGCACGTCCACGAGTTCCTGGAATGGATCGTTAGTACTCATGCCGTTAGTTGTTATGGTCCGGTCTTCTGTTATGATATAGACACGGAGGCAGAGATAAAAGCAATCCAGGTGAGTTTATTTGAACAATATGTGTACACAGAGAGGTAATGGCTGTTATCAGGTTCTTGAGAGATGAATAGAGAGTAATACTGTCCTTGTATGGTTTGTTAATCCAGGAGCTGAGATGAGATGAAGGGAGACGTTGGAGACACTCACACACACAGAAGGGTAAGCACATGAAGGGACCAGGAGACGAAGGAGATGAAGGAGATCGCTGGAGCAGGTAAGTATGATGAAGGGGAGTCCTTAAGGTAAGCATAAACACAAGGTATTGCAAACGAGACCGGACAGTGAGTGTGTGTGAGTGTGGTGGCTTTGTAGTGCTGGTGATTGCCGAGTGAATGAGATGCAGGTGGCAGTGATTAGTACACTGGTGATTGGGTGCGTGGGTACTGTGGTGAGGTGGAGCCTGGCGTGTCTGTGACAACCTGCACAAACAGTATAATTAAAACAAATGATTTGTTCTATATATATCAAAATGATTATATATGTTTGACTTATCCAACCCTGTTTTAAAAATAGGTATATGCTGCCCTCTAATTGTTACTCTATGTATGACATTAATTATATTTGATTGAAAAATGGATTAATCTGCCTATTTTTAATTACAAATGCTTTTTGAATTGGAAGAAAATGAATAAAATGTGTTTATTTAAAACATCTATATTATTCTATATATAAATTAATTGTGTATAGTGTTTTTTAATGGAGAATGAGTCATTCCATTTACCTTTTTTACATTACTTCAATCTATTACCATGGCAAGACGGTTCGAGATATCCATTATCCGTTTTCAATTTAACATCTTCAATGTCTTAGCAACATGTAAAAAATGTTTGGTCTGAATGGAATAAACTCCCTAGAAGTAGTACTTTAAAATTCAGAGCCTGTTAAGTCAAAAAATCCACATTCAAACCAAAATAGCAGACTTCCTGTTGGTCGGAGCTAATGACTGTATATTAGAAAATGATCCGGCTTAATGAGAACAATAAGTGTACCGAGTTTGGTGACTGTAGGTTAAACTAACCCCCCCACTTTTGTCAAAAGGTGGCGCTATAGAAGCCCTGCTCCCCGCCCGTTTCTAAGTTTTTGCCCATGTCTGCTGGTTGATATCTCTGATGTGTGCATTGAGTTTCATGCAATTTGAAGCATGTTAAGAGTCTCAAAAGCTTCCAAAACTAATATTAAAGTTTGATGCATTGCCATGGCAACAGTGTTTGTGATATCACTATTCCCTTTCAAAGGTCTACATTCACCATGTCTTGACATTATTCTGGTGAAGTTTGAAGCAAATTGGATAAAAATAAGATGGTGATCTCAAAGCATTTTGAAAGTGACACACTTCTTGCTATCAGTTGGTGGCACTATAACTTTGACTCACAATAGTCACATCCATGTGATCGGACTACTACAACCAACACACTCGTGAAGTTTCATAAAGATCAATCAATGTTTGCAGAAGTTATAACACACTTCCTGTTTCCCTTTTCTCGCCATAAATTTGTTGCCCCGCCACGGCCAAACCGTTCGAGATATCAAAAATCCGCTGGCAATTTTTCATCATCAATGTCTTGACTTCATGCTGACCAAGTTTGGTGGTGATCGGAATAATCTCCTAGGAGGAGTATATCAAATTCCAGAGCATGCGTTTTTCAAACAACCCATAATAGCTGACTTCCTGTTGAGGTGACGTATAACTTAGAGCACGAAAGTTGTTCTATGTGTACCGAGTTTTAGACTTACATGTGCAAGCGTGTTTGATATATGGACCAAGTTTTTGGGCGCAATTCAAGGGGGCGCTGTCGAGCCCCCCTGCCACGCCCGGGTACCAGCCTCTGTACGGCTGTCATGGCCGCGGGTTCTGACCCGTGTGCAAAATTTCAAGAGTTTTTGAGCATGTTAAGGGCCCCAAAAACCCCAAAAACTTAGAAAAAAAAAATAATAATAATAATAATCCTAAAGAAAACAATAGGGCCTTCAGCCCCTTGGGCTTTGGCCATAAATATAGCTGCAAGCAGCGATGACGAGCCAAAGCCCGGTGGCACCACCACCCCTGTGGCTTCAGGGCAACTGTGCATAGCGGGCAATGGGCATTTAAAACAGTTAAGCATAAAAGGACTGTCAAATTCACTCCACATTTACTGCACTACAAGGTAGCACTATAGAGCCCCTCCTCCCTGCCCGTTTCTAAGGCTTTGCCCATGTCTACTGGCTAACAATCCTGATGTGTGTGTGGAGTTTCAAACAATTTGAAGCATGCTAAGAGTCTCAAAAGCATTCAAAACCAATATAAAAGTTTGATGCGTTGCCAAGGCAACTGTGTTTGAGATATCACAATTCTTTTCAAAAGCCTACATCTGACATGTTTTGACATTATTTAAATGAAGTTTGAAGCAAATAGGGTAACAAACATAAGATGGTGATCTCAAAGCATGCTGAAAGTAACACATTTCCTGCTGCCAGTTGGTGGCGCTATAACTTTGACTCACAATAGTCACATCTATGTGATCAGCCTTGTAGAACGAAGACACAGCCGAAGATTCATCAAAATTAATTAATGTATGCAGAAGTTATAACACTTTGTTTCCCTTTTCTTGCTATTAATTTGTTGCCTCGCCACGGCCAAACCGTTTGAGATATCCAAAATCCGTTTGCAATTAAACAACTTCAATGTGTTAGCAACAAGTTAAAAAAAGCTTGGTGTAAATTGGATAAACCCTTTAGGAGTAGTAGTATAAAATTCATAGCCTGTTTTTTCAAAAAATTAACATTCAAACAAAAATAGCTGACTTCCTGTTGGTCGGAGCTAATGAATGTAAATTAGAAAATTGTCCGGCTTGATGAGAACAATATGTGTACTGAGTTTGGTGACTGTAGGAAAAACGAACCCCCCCACTTTTGTCAAAAGGTGGCGCTACTGAGCCCCTCCACCACGCCCATTTCTATGGCTTTGTCCATGTCTACTGGTTGACAATATTGATGTGTGTGTCGAGTTTCATGCAATTTGAAGCATGTTAAGAGCCTCAAAAACACTCAAGAATATTATTACAGTTTGACCTGTTGCCATGGCAACAATATTTCAAATATCAAAAATCCTGTCATAGGCCTACATCTGCTGTGTATTGACTTTACACTGATGAAGTTTGAAGCAAATCAGGTAAAAATAAGAGGGTGATCTCAAAGCATTTCAAAAAGTGATACACTTCCTGCTGCCAGTTGGTGGCGCTATAACTTTGACTCACAATAGTCACATCCATGTGATCAGACTACTACAACCAACACACTCGTGAAGTTTCAAAAAGATCAATATATGTATGCAGACGTTATAACACATTTCCTGTTTCCTTTTTCTCGCCATAAATTCATTGCCTCGCCACGGCCAAACCATTCGAGATATCAAAAATCCGCTGGCAATTTTTAATCATCAGTGCCTTGACTTCATGCTGACTGAGTTTGGTGGCGATCGGATCAATCGTCTAGGAGGAGTATATCAAATTCCAGAGCATGCGTTTTTCAAACAACCCTTAATAGCTGACTTCCTGTTGGCGTGGCGTTAAACTTAGAGCACGAAAGTTGTTCGGCCCGATGAGGTCTATATGTGTACCGAGTTTCATACTAATACGTGCAAGCGTGTTTAATATATGGACCAAATTTTCAGACTTTTTTCAAGGGGGCGCTGTCGAGCCCCCCTGCCACGCCCCCCTGCCACGCCCGGGTACCAGCCTCTGCGGCGTCCTAATGGCCGCGTATTCCAATGTGTATGCCAATTTTCAAGAGTTTTTGAGCATGTTAAGGCCCTCAAAAAGCCCCGGAAGACGAAAAAAAAAAAAATAATAATAAATATAGCTGCGAGCAGCGATGGCGGGCCCAAGCCCGGTGGCACCGCCACCCCGGTGGCTTCAGGGCAACTGTGCACAGCGGGCAATAGGCACTTAAAACGGTTAAACATCAAAGGACTATGTCAAATTCACTCCACATTTACTGCACTACAAGGTGCCGTTATAGACCCCTTCCTCCCTGCCCATTTTCAAAGGATTACATGTGCCAAGTTTTAACATTATTCTGATGAATTTTGAAGCAAATCAGGTAAAAATAAGAGGGTGATCTCAATGTATGCTGAAAGTGACACATTTTCTGCTTCCAGTTGGTGGCGCTATGACTTTGAATCACAATAGTCAAATCCATGTGATCAGCCTTGTACAACGAAGACTAAGCCAAAGTTTCATCAAAATCAATTAATGTATGCAGAAGTTATAACACTTTGTTTCCCTTTTCTTGCCATAAATTCGTTGCCTCGCCACGGCCAAACCGTTTGAGATATCCAAAATCCGTTTGCAATTAAACAACTTCAATGTGTTAGCAACAAGTTAAAAAAAGCTTGGTGTAAATTGGATAAACCCTGTAGGAGTAGTAGTATAAAATTCATAGCCTGTTTTTTCAAAAAATTAACATTCAAACCAAAATAGCTGACTTCCTGTTGGTCGGAGCTAATGAATGTCAATTAGAAAATTGTCCGGCTTGATGAGAATAATATGTGTACCGAGTTTGGTGACTGTAGGAAAAACTAACCCCCACTTTTGTCAAAAGGTGGCGCTACTGAGCCCCTCCACCACGCCCATTTCTATGGCTTTGTCCATGTCTACTGGTTGACAATATTGATGTGTGTGTCGAGTTTCATGCAATTTGATGCATGTTAAGAGCCTCAAAAACACTCAAGAATATTATTACAGTTTGACCTGTTGCCATGGCAACAATATTTCAAATATCAAAAATCCTGTCATAGGTCTACATCTGCTGTGTATTGACATTACACTGATGAAGTTTGAAGCAAATCAGGTAAAAATAAGAGGGTGATCTCAAAGCATTTTAAAAGTGATACACTTCTTGCTGCCATTTGGTGGCGCTATAACTTTGACTCACAATAGTTACATCCATGTGATCAGACTACTACAACCAACACACTCCTGAAGTTTCATAAACATCAATCAATGTATGCAGAAGTTATAACACATTTCCTGTTTCCCTTTTCTCGCCATAAATTCGTTGCCTCGCCACGGCCAAACCGTTTGAGATATCCAAAATCCGTTTGCAATTAAACAACTTCAATGTGTTAGCAACAAGTTAAAAAAAGCTTGGTGTAAATTGGATAAACCCTGTAGGAGTAGTAGTATAAAATTCATAGCCTGTTTTTTCAAAAAATTAACATTCAAACCAAAATAGCTGACTTCCTGTTGGTCGGAGCTAATGAATGTAAATTAGAAAATTGTCCGGCTTGATGAGAATAATATGTGTACCGAGTTTGGTGACTGTAGGAAAAACTAACCCCCCCACTTTTGTCAAAAGGTGGCGCTACTGAGCCCCTCCACCACGCCCATTTCTATGGCTTTGTCCATGTCTATTGGTTGACAATATTGATGTGTGTGTCGAGTTTCATGCAATTTGAAGCATGTTAAGAGCCTCAAAAACACTCAAGAATATTATTACAGTTTGACCTGTTGCCATGGCAACAATATTTCAAATATCAAAAATCCTGTCATAGGTCTACATCTGCTGTGTATTGACATTACACTGATGAAGTTTGAAGCAAATCAGGTAAAAATAAGAGGGTGATCTCAAAACATTTCAAAAAGTGATACACTTCCTGCTGCCAGTTGGTGGCGCTATAACTTTGACTCACAATAGTCACATCCATGTGATCAGACTCCTATAACGAACACACTCGTGAAGTTTCATAAAGATCAATATATGTATTAAGATGTTATAACACATTTCCTGTTTCCTTTTTCTCGCCATAAATTCGTTGCCTCGCCACGGCCAAACCGTTCGAGATATCAAAAATCCCCTGGCAATTTTTAATCATCAGTGTCTTGACTTCATGCTGACCGAGTTTGGTGGCGATCGGATTAATCGTCTAGGAGGAGTATATCAAATTCCAGAGCATGCGTTTTTCAAACAACCCTTAATAGCTGACTTCCTGTTGGCGTGGCGATTAACTTAGAGCGCGAAAGTTGTTCGGCCCGATGAGGTCTATATGTGTACCGAGTTTCATACTAATACGTGCAAGCATGTTTAATATATGGACCAAATTTTCAGACTTTTTTCAAGGGGGCGCTGTCGAGCCCCCCTGCCACGCCCGGGTACCAGCCTCTCCGGCGTCCTAATGGCCGCGGATTCCAATGTGTGTGCCAATTTTCAAGAGTTTTTGAGCATGTTAAGGCCCCCAAAAAGCCCCGGAAGACGAAAAAATAAATAAATAAATAAATAAAAAAAATAAATAATAATAATCCTTAGAAGAACAAGAGGGCCCTGCGCGAATTTTCGCTTGGGCCCTAAATATAGCTGCGAGCAGCGATGGCGGGCCCAAGCCCGGTGGCACCGCCACCCCGGTGGCTTCAGGGCAACTGTGCACGGCGGGCAATAGGCACTTAAAACGGTTAAACATCAAAGGACTATGTCAAATTCACTCCACATTTACTGCACTACAAGGTGCCGCTATAGAGCCCCTCCTCCCTGCCCATTTTCAAAGGATTACATGTGCCAAGTTTTAACATTATTCTGATGAATTTTGAAGCAAATCAGGTAAAAATAAGAGGGTGATCTCAATGTATGCTGAAAGTGACACATTTTCTGCTTCCAGTTGGTGGCGCTATGACTTTGAATCACAATAGTCAAATCCATGTGATCAGCCTTGTACAACGAAGACTAAGCCAAAGTTTCATCAAAATCAATTAATGTATGCAGAAGTTATAACACTTTGTTTCCCTTTTCTTGCCATAAATTCGTTGCCTCGCCACGGCCAAACTGTTTGAGATATCCAAAATCCGTTTGCAATTAAACAACTTCAATGTGTTAGCAACAAGTTAAAAAAAGCTTGGTGTAAATTGGATAAACCCTGTAGGAGTAGTAGTATAAAATTCATAGCCTGTTTTTTCAAAAAATTAACATTCAAACAAAAATAGCTGACTTCCTGTTGGTCGGAGCTAATGAATGTAAAATAGAAAATTGTCCGGCTTGATGAGAATAATATGTGTACCGAGTTTGGTGACTGTAGGAAAAACTAACCCCCCCACTTTTGTCAAAAGGTGGCGCTACTGAGCCCCTCCACCACGCCCATTTCTATGGCTTTGTCCATGTCTACTGGTTGACAATATTGATGTGTGTGTCGAGTTTCATGCAATTTGAAGCATGTTAAGAGCCTCAAAAACACTCAAGAATATTATTACAGTTTGACCTGTTGCCATGGCAACAATATTTCAAATATCAAAAATCCTGTCATAGGTCTACATCTGCCGTGTATTGACATTACACTGATGAAGTTTGAAGCAAATCAGGTAAAAATAAGAGGGTGATCTCAAAACATTTCAAAAAGTGATACACTTCCTGCTGCCAGTTGGTGGCGCTATAACTTTGACTCACAATAGTTACATCCATGTGATCAGACTACTACAACCAACACACTCCTGAAGTTTCATAAAGATCAATATATGTATTAAGACGTTATAACACATTTCCTGTTTCCTCTTTCTCGCCATAAATTCGTTGCCTCGCCACGGCCAAACCGTTCGAGATATCAAAAATCCCCTGGCAATTTTTAATCATCAGTGTCTTGACTTCATGCTGACCGAGTTTGGTGGCGATCGGATTAATCGTCTAGGAGGAGTATATCAAATTCCAGAGCATGCGTTTTTCAAACAACCCTTAATAGCTGACTTCCTGTTGGCGTGGCGATTAACTTAGAGCGCGAAAGTTGTTTGGCCCGATGAGGTCTATATGTGTACCGAGTTTCATACTAATATGTGCAAGCATGTTTAATATATGGACCAAATTTTCAGACTTTTTTCAAGGGGGCGCTGTCGAGCCCCCCTGCCACGCCCGGGTACCAGCCTCTCCGGCGTCCTAATGGCCGCGGATTCCAATGTGTGTGCCAATTTTCAAGAGTTTTTGAGCATGTTAAGGCCCCCAAAAAGCCCCGGAAGACGGAAAAAAAAAAAAAAAATAATAATAATAATAATAAATATAGCTGCGAGCAGCGATGGCGGGCCCAAGCCCGGTGGCACCGCCACCCCGGTGGCTTCAGGGCAACTGTGCACAGCGGGCAATAGGCACTTAAAACGGTTAAACATCAAAGGACTATGTCAAATTCACTCCACATTTACTGCACTACAAGGTGCCGTTATAGAGCCCCTCCTCCCTGCCCATTTTCAAAGGTTTACATGTGCCAAGTTTTAACATTATTCTGATGAATTTTGAAGCAAATCAGGTAAAAATAAGAGGGTGATCTCAATGTATGCTGAAAGTGACACATTTTCTGCTTCCAGTTGGTGGCGCTATGACTTTGAATCACAATAGTCAAATCCATGTGATCAGCCTTGTACAACGAAGACTAAGCCAAAGTTTCATCAAAATCAATTAATGTATGCAGAAGTTATAACACTTTGTTTCCCTTTTCTTGCCATAAATTCGTTGCCTCGCCACGGCCAAACCGTTTGAGATATCCAAAATCCGTTTGCAATTAAACAACTTCAATGTGTTAGCAACAAGTTAAAAAAAGCTTGGTGTAAATTGGATAAACCCTGTAGGAGTAGTAGTATAAAATTCATAGCCTGTTTTTTCAAAAAATTAACATTCAAACCAAAATAGCTGACTTCCTGTTGGTCGGAGCTAATGAATGTAAATTAGAAAATTGTCCGGCTTGATGAGAATAATATGTGTACCGAGTTTGGTGACTGTAGGAAAAACTAACCCCCACTTTTGTCAAAAGGTGGCGCTACTGAGCCCCTCCACCACGCCCATTTCTATGGCTTTGTCCATGTCTACTGGTTGACAATATTGATGTGTGTGTCGAGTTTCATGCAATTTGAAGCATGTTAAGAGCCTCAAAAACACTCAAGAATATTATTACAGTTTGACCTGTTGCCATGGCAACAATATTTCAAATATCAAAAATCCTGTCATAGGTCTACATCTGCTGTGTATTGACATTACACTGATGAAGTTTGAAGCAAATCAGGTAAAAATAAGAGGGTGATCTCAAAACATTTCAAAAAGTGATACACTTCCTGCTGCCAGTTGGTGGCGCTATAACTTTGACTCACAATAGTCACATCCATGTGATCAGACTCCTATAACGAACACACTCGTGAAGTTTCATAAAGATCAATATATGTATTAAGACGTTATAACACATTTCCTGTTTCCCTTTTCTCGCCATAAATTCGTTGCCTCGCCACGGCCAAACCGTTTGAGATATCCAAAATCCGTTTGCAATTAAACAACTTCAATGTGTTAGCAACAAGTTAAAAAAAGCTTGGTGTAAATTGGATAAACCCTGTAGGAGTAGTAGTATAAAATTCATAGCCTGTTTTTTCAAAAAATTAACATTCAAACCAAAATAGCTGACTTCCTGTTGGTCGGAGCTAATGAATGTAAATTAGAAAATTGTCCGGCTTGATGAGAATAATATATGTACCGAGTTTGGTGACTGTAGGAAAAACTAACCCCCCCACTTTTGTCAAAAGGTGGCGCTACTGAGCCCCTCCACCACGCCCATTTCTATGGCTTTGTCCATGTCTACTGGTTGACAATATTGATGTGTGTGTCGAGTTTCATGCAATTTGAAGCATGTTAAGAGCCTCAAAAACACTCAAGAATATTATTACAGTTTGACCTGTTGCCATGGCAACAATATTTCAAATATCAAAAATCCTGTCATAGGTCTACATCTGCTGTGTATTGACATTACACTGATGAAGTTTGAAGCAAATCAGGTAAAAATAAGAGGGTGATCTCAAAATATTTCAAAAAGTGATACACTTCCTGCTGCCAGTTGGTGGCGCTATAACTTTGACTCACAATAGTCACATCCATGTGATCAGACTCCTATAACGAACACACTCGTGAAGTTTCATAAAGATCAATATATGTATTAAGACGTTATAACACATTTCCTGTTTCCTTTTTCTCGCCATAAATTCGTTGCCTCGCCACGGCCAAACCGTTCGAGATATCAAAAATCCCCTGGCAATTTTTAATCATCAGTGTCTTGACTTCATGCTGACCGAGTTTGGTGGCGATCGGATTAATCGTCTAGGAGGAGTATATCAAATTCCAGAGCATGCGTTTTTCAAACAACCCTTAATAGCTGACTTCCTGTTGGCATGGCATAGGAAAAACTAACCCCCACTTTTGTCAAAAGGTGGCGCTACTGAGCCCCTCCACCACGCCCATTTCTATGGCTTTGTCCATGTCTACTGGTTGACAATATTGATGTGTGTGTCGAGTTTCATGCAATTTGAAGCATGTTAAGATCCTCAAAAACACTCAAGAATATTATTACAGTTTGACCTGTTGCCATGGCAACAATATTTCAAATATCAAAAATCCTGTCATAGGTCTACATCTGCTGTGTATTGACATTACACTGATGAAGTTTGAAGCAAATCAGGTAAAAATAAGAGGGTGATCTCAAAACATTTCAAAAAGTGATACACTTCCTGCTGCCAGTTGGTGGCGCTATAACTTTGACTCACAATAGTCACATCCATGTGATCAGACTCCTATAACGAACACACTCGTGAAGTTTCATAAAGATCAATATATGTATTAAGACGTTATAACACATTTCCTGTTTCCTTTTTCTCGCCATAAATTCGTTGCCTCGCCACGGCCAAACCGTTCGAGATATCAAAAATCCCCTGGCAATTTTTAATCATCAGTGTCTTGACTTCATGCTGACCGAGTTTGGTGGCGATCGGATTAATCGTCTAGGAGGAGTATATCAAATTCCAGAGCATGCGTTTTTCAAACAACCCTTAATAGCTGACTTCCTGTTGGCGTGGCGATTAACTTAGAGCGCGAAAGTTGTTCGGCCCGATGAGGTCTATATGTGTACCGAGTTTCATACTAATACGTGCAAGCATGTTTAATATATGGACCAAATTTTCAGACTTTTTTCAAGGGGGCGCTGTCGAGCCCCCCTGCCACGCCCGGGTACCAGCCTCTCCGGCGTCCTAATGGCCGCGGATTCCAATGTGTGTGCCAATTTTCAAGAGTTTTTGAGCATGTTAAGGCCCCCAAAAAGCCCCGGAAGACGGAAAAAAAAAAAAAAAATAAAAAAATAATAATAATAATAATCCTTAGAAGAACAAGAGGGCCCTGCGCGAATTTTCGCTTGGGCCCTAAATATAGCTGCGAGCAGCGATGGCGGGCCCAAGCCCGGTGGCACCGCCACCCCGGTGGCTTCAGGGCAACTGTGCACAGCGGGCAATAGGCACTTAAAATGGTTAAACATCAAAGGACTATGTCAAATTCACTCCACATCTACTGCACTACAAGGTGCCGCTATAGAGCCCCTCCTCCCTGCCCATTTTCAAAGGATTACATGTGCCAAGTTTTAACATTATTCTGATGAATTTTGAAGCAAATCAGGTAAAAATAAGAGGGTGATCTCAATGTATGCTGAAAGTGACACATTTTCTGCTTCCAGTTGGTGGCGCTATGACTTTGAATCACAATAGTCAAATCCATGTGATCAGCCTCGTACAACGAAGACTAAGCCAAAGTTTCATCAAAATCAATTAATGTATGCAGAAGTTATAACACTTTGTTTCCCTTTTCTTGCCATAAATTCGTTGCCTCGCCACGGCCAAACCGTTTGAGATATCCAAAATCCGTTTGCAATTAAACAACTTCAATGTGTTAGCAACAAGTTAAAAAAAGCTTGGTGTAAATTGGATAAACCCTGTAGGAGTAGTAGTATAAAATTCATAGCCTGTTTTTTCAAAAAATTAACATTCAAACAAAAATAGCCGACTTCCTGTTGGTTGGAGCTAATGAATGTAAATTAGAAAATTGTCCAGCTTGATGAGAACAATATGTGTACCGAGTTTGGTGACTGTAGGAAAAACTAACCCCCACTTTTGACAAAAGGTGGCGCTACTGAGCCCCTTCACCACGCCCATTTCTATGGCTTTGTCCATGTCTACTGGTTGACAATATTGATGTGTGTGTCGAGTTTCATGCAATTTGAAGCATGTTAAGAGCCTCAAAAACACTCAAGAATATTATTACAGTTTGACCTGTTGCCATGGCAACAATATTTCAAATATCAAAAATCCTGTCATAGGTCTACATCTGCTGTGTATTGACATTACACTGATGAAGTTTGAAGCAAATCAGGTAAAAATAAGAGGGTGATCTCAAAGCATTTTAAAAGTGATACACTTCTTGCTGCCATTTGGTGGCGCTATAACTTTGACTCACAATAGTTACATCCATGTGATCAGACTACTACAACCAACACACTCCTGAAGTTTCATAAACATCAATCAATGTATGCAGAAGTTATAACATTTCCTGTTTCCCTTTTCTCGCCATAAATTCGTTGCCTCGCCACGGCCAAACCGTTTGAGATATCCAAAATCCGTTTGCAATTAAACAACTTCAATGTGTTCGCAACAAGTTAAAAAAAGCTTGGTGTAAATTGGATAAACCCTGTAGGAGTAGTAGTATAAAATTCATAGCCTGTTTTTTCAAAAAATTAACATTCAAACCAAAATAGCTGACTTCCTGTTGGTCGGAGCTAATGAATGTAAATTAGAAAATTGTCCGGCTTGATGAGAATAATATGTGTACCGAGTTTGGTGACTGTAGGAAAAACTAACCCCCACTTTTGTCAAAAGGTGGCGCTACTGAGCCCCTCCACCACGCCCATTTCTATGGCTTTGTCCATGTCTACTGGTTGACAATATTGATGTGTGTGTCGAGTTTCATGCAATTTGAAGCATGTTAAGAGCCTCAAAAACACTCAAGAATATTATTACAGTTTGACCTGTTGCCATGGCAACAATATTTCAAATATCAAAAATCCTGTCATAGGTCTACATCTGCTGTGTATTGACATTACACTGATGAAGTTTGAAGCAAATCAGGTAAAAATAAGAGGGTGATCTCAAAACATTTCAAAAAGTGATACACTTCCTGCTGCCAGTTGGTGGCGCTATAACTTTGACTCACAATAGTCACATCCATGTGATCAGACTCCTATAACGAACACACTCGTGAAGTTTCATAAAGATCAATATATGTATTAAGACGTTATAACACATTTCCTGTTTCCTTTTTCTCGCCATAAATTTGTTGCCTCGCCACGGCCAAACCGTTCGAGATATCAAAAATCCCCTGGCAATTTTTAATCATCAGTGTCTTGACTTCATGCTGACCGAGTTTGGTGGCGATCGGATTAATCGTCTAGGAGGAGTATATCAAATTCCAGAGCATGCGTTTTTCAAACAACCCTTAATAGCTGACTTCCTGTTGGCGTGGCGATTAACTTAGAGCGCGAAAGTTGTTCGGCCCGATGAGGTCTATATGTGTACCGAGTTTCATACTAATACGTGCAAGCATGTTTAATATATGGACCAAATTTTCAGACTTTTTTCAAGGGGGCGCTGTCGAGCCCCCCTGCCACGCCCGGGTACCAGCCTCTCCGGCGTCCTAATGGCCGCGGATTCCAATGTGTGTGCCAATTTTCAAGAGTTTTTGAGCATGTTAAGGCCCCCAAAAAGCCCCGGAAGACGGAAAAAAAAAAAAAAAAAAAAAATAATAATAATAATAAATATAGCTGCGAGCAGCGATGGCGGGCCCAAGCCCGGTGGCACCGCCACCCCGGTGGCTTCAGGGCAACTGTGCACAGCGGGCAATAGGCACTTAAAACGGTTAAACATCAAAGGACTATGTCAAATTCACTCCACATTTACTGCACTACAAGGTGCCGTTATAGAGCCCCTCCTCCCTGCCCATTTTCAAAGGTTTACATGTGCCAAGTTTTAACATTATTCTGATGAATTTTGAAGCAAATCAGGTAAAAATAAGAGGGTGATCTCAATGTATGCTGAAAGTGACACATTTTCTGCTTCCAGTTGGTGGCGCTATGACTTTGAATCACAATAGTCAAATCCATGTGATCAGCCTTGTACAACGAAGACTAAGCCAAAGTTTCATCAAAATCAATTAATGTATGCAGAAGTTATAACACTTTGTTTCCCTTTTCTTGCCATAAATTCGTTGCCTCGCCACGGCCAAACCGTTTGAGATATCCAAAATCCGTTTGCAATTAAACAACTTCAATGTGTTAGCAACAAGTTAAAAAAAGCTTGGTGTAAATTGGATAAACCCTGTAGGAGTAGTAGTATAAAATTCATAGCCTGTTTTTTCAAAAAATTAACATTCAAACCAAAATAGCTGACTTCCTGTTGGTCGGAGCTAATGAATGTAAATTAGAAAATTGTCCGGCTTGATGAGAATAATATGTGTACCGAGTTTGGTGACTGTAGGAAAAACTAACCCCCACTTTTGTCAAAAGGTGGCGCTACTGAGCCCCTCCACCACGCCCATTTCTATGGCTTTGTCCATGTCTACTGGTTGACAATATTGATGTGTGTGTCGAGTTTCATGCAATTTGAAGCATGTTAAGAGCCTCAAAAACACTCAAGAATATTATTACAGTTTGACCTGTTGCCATGGCAACAATATTTCAAATATCAAAAATCCTGTCATAGGTCTACATCTGCTGTGTATTGACATTACACTGATGAAGTTTGAAGCAAATCAGGTAAAAATAAGAGGGTGATCTCAAAACATTTCAAAAAGTGATACACTTCCTGCTGCCAGTTGGTGGCGCTATAACTTTGACTCACAATAGTCACATCCATGTGATCAGACTCCTATAACGAACACACTCGTGAAGTTTCATAAAGATCAATATATGTATTAAGACGTTATAACACATTTCCTGTTTCCCTTTTCTCGCCATAAATTCGTTGCCTCGCCACGGCCAAACCGTTTGAGATATCCAAAATCCGTTTGCAATTAAACAACTTCAATGTGTTAGCAACAAGTTAAAAAAGCTTGGTGTAAATTGGATAAACCCTGTAGGAGTAGTAGTATAAAATTCATAGCCTGTTTTTTCAAAAAATTAACATTCAAACCAAAATAGCTGACTTCCTGTTGGTCGGAGCTAATGAATGTAAATTAGAAAATTGTCCGGCTTGATGAGAATAATATATGTACCGAGTTTGGTGACTGTAGGAAAAACTAACCCCCCCACTTTTGTCAAAAGGTGGCGCTACTGAGCCCCTCCACCACGCCCATTTCTATGGCTTTGTCCATGTCTACTGGTTGACAATATTGATGTGTGTGTCGAGTTTCATGCAATTTGAAGCATGTTAAGAGCCTCAAAAACACTCAAGAATATTATTACAGTTTGACCTGTTGCCATGGCAACAATATTTCAAATATCAAAAATCCTGTCATAGGTCTACATCTGCTGTGTATTGACATTACACTGATGAAGTTTGAAGCAAATCAGGTAAAAATAAGAGGGTGATCTCAAAATATTTCAAAAAGTGATACACTTCCTGCTGCCAGTTGGTGGCGCTATAACTTTGACTCACAATAGTCACATCCATGTGATCAGACTCCTATAACGAACACACTCGTGAAGTTTCATAAAGATCAATATATGTATTAAGACGTTATAACACATTTCCTGTTTCCTTTTTCTCGCCATAAATTCGTTGCCTCGCCACGGCCAAACCGTTCGAGATATCAAAAATCCCCTGGCAATTTTTAATCATCAGTGTCTTGACTTCATGCTGACCGAGTTTGGTGGCGATCGGATTAATCGTCTAGGAGGAGTATATCAAATTCCAGAGCATGCGTTTTTCAAACAACCCTTAATAGCTGACTTCCTGTTGGCATGGCATAGGAAAAACTAACCCCCCCACTTTTGTCAAAAGGTGGCGCTACTGAGCCCCTCCACCACGCCCATTTCTATGGCTTTGTCCATGTCTACTGGTTGACAATATTGATGTGTGTGTCGAGTTTCATGCAATTTGAAGCATGTTAAGATCCTCAAAAACACTCAAGAATATTATTACAGTTTGACCTGTTGCCATGGCAACAATATTTCAAATATCAAAAATCCTGTCATAGGTCTACATCTGCTGTGTATTGACATTACACTGATGAAGTTTGAAGCAAATCAGGTAAAAATAAGAGGGTGATCTCAAAACATTTCAAAAAGTGATACACTTCCTGCTGCCAGTTGGTGGCGCTATAACTTTGACTCACAATAGTCACATCCATGTGATCAGACTCCTATAACGAACACACTCGTGAAGTTTCATAAAGATCAATATATGTATTAAGACGTTATAACACATTTCCTGTTTCCTTTTTCTCGCCATAAATTCGTTGCCTCGCCACGGCCAAACCGTTCGAGATATCAAAAATCCCCTGGCAATTTTTAATCATCAGTGTCTTGACTTCATGCTGACCGAGTTTGGTGGCGATCGGATTAATCGTCTAGGAGGAGTATATCAAATTCCAGAGCATGCGTTTTTCAAACAACCCTTAATAGCTGACTTCCTGTTGGCGTGGCGATTAACTTAGAGCGCGAAAGTTGTTCGGCCCGATGAGGTCTATATGTGTACCGAGTTTCATACTAATACGTGCAAGCATGTTTAATATATGGACCAAATTTTCAGACTTTTTTCAAGGGGGCGCTGTCGAGCCCCCCTGCCACGCCCGGGTACCAGCCTCTCCGGCGTCCTAATGGCCGCGGATTCCAATGTGTGTGCCAATTTTCAAGAGTTTTTGAGCATGTTAAGGCCCCCAAAAAGCCCCGGAAGACGGAAAAAAAAAAAAAAAAAAAAAAAATAATAATAATAATAATAATCCTTAGAAGAACAAGAGGGCCCTGCGCGAATTTTCGCTTGGGCCCTAAATATAGCTGCGAGCAGCGATGGCGGGCCCAAGCCCGGTGGCACCGCCACCCCGGTGGCTTCAGGGCAACTGTGCACAGCGGGCAATAGGCACTTAAAATGGTTAAACATCAAAGGACTATGTCAAATTCACTCCACATCTACTGCACTACAAGGTGCCGCTATAGAGCCCCTCCTCCCTGCCCATTTTCAAAGGATTACATGTGCCAAGTTTTAACATTATTCTGATGAATTTTGAAGCAAATCAGGTAAAAATAAGAGGGTGATCTCAATGTATGCTGAAAGTGACACATTTTCTGCTTCCAGTTGGTGGCGCTATGACTTTGAATCACAATAGTCAAATCCATGTGATCAGCCTCGTACAACGAAGACTAAGCCAAAGTTTCATCAAAATCAATTAATGTATGCAGAAGTTATAACACTTTGTTTCCCTTTTCTTGCCATAAATTCGTTGCCTCGCCACGGCCAAACCGTTTGAGATATCCAAAATCCGTTTGCAATTAAACAACTTCAATGTGTTAGCAACAAGTTAAAAAAAGCTTGGTGTAAATTGGATAAACCCTGTAGGAGTAGTAGTATAAAATTCATAGCCTGTTTTTTCAAAAAATTAACATTCAAACAAAAATAGCCGACTTCCTGTTGGTTGGAGCTAATGAATGTAAATTAGAAAATTGTCCAGCTTGATGAGAACAATATGTGTACCGAGTTTGGTGACTGTAGGAAAAACTAACCCCCCCCACTTTTGACAAAAGGTGGCGCTACTGAGCCCCTTCACCACGCCCATTTCTATGGCTTTGTCCATGTCTACTGGTTGACAATATTGATGTGTGTGTCGAGTTTCATGCAATTTGAAGCATGTTAAGAGCCTCAAAAACACTCAAGAATATTATTACAGTTTGACCTGTTGCCATGGCAACAATATTTCAAATATCAAAAATCCTGTCATAGGTCTACATCTGCTGTGTATTGACATTACACTGATGAAGTTTGAAGCAAATCAGGTAAAAATAAGAGGGTGATCTCAAAGCATTTTAAAAGTGATACACTTCTTGCTGCCATTTGGTGGCGCTATAACTTTGACTCACAATAGTTACATCCATGTGATCAGACTACTACAACCAACACACTCCTGAAGTTTCATAAACATCAATCAATGTATGCAGAAGTTATAACATTTCCTGTTTCCCTTTTCTCGCCATAAATTCGTTGCCTCGCCACGGCCAAACCGTTTGAGATATCCAAAATCCGTTTGCAATTAAACAACTTCAATGTGTTCGCAACAAGTTAAAAAAGCTTGGTGTAAATTGGATAAACCCTGTAGGAGTAGTAGTATAAAATTCATAGCCTGTTTTTTCAAAAAATTAACATTCAAACCAAAATAGCTGACTTCCTGTTGGTCGGAGCTAATGAATGTAAATTAGAAAATTGTCCGGCTTGATGAGAATAATATGTGTACCGAGTTTGGTGACTGTAGGAAAAACTAACCCCCACTTTTGTCAAAAGGTGGCGCTACTGAGCCCCTCCACCACGCCCATTTCTATGGCTTTGTCCATGTCTACTGGTTGACAATATTGATGTGTGTGTCGAGTTTCATGCAATTTGAAGCATGTTAAGAGCCTCAAAAACACTCAAGAATATTATTACAGTTTGACCTGTTGCCATGGCAACAATATTTCAAATATCAAAAATCCTGTCATAGGTCTACATCTGCTGTGTATTGACATTACACTGATGAAGTTTGAAGCAAATCAGGTAAAAATAAGAGGGTGATCTCAAAACATTTCAAAAAGTGATACACTTCCTGCTGCCAGTTGGTGGCGCTATAACTTTGACTCACAATAGTCACATCCATGTGATCAGACTCCTATAACGAACACACTCGTGAAGTTTCATAAAGATCAATATATGTATTAAGACGTTATAACACATTTCCTGTTTCCTTTTTCTCGCCATAAATTTGTTGCCTCGCCACGGCCAAACCGTTCGAGATATCAAAAATCCCCTGGCAATTTTTAATCATCAGTGTCTTGACTTCATGCTGACCGAGTTTGGTGGCGATCGGATTAATCGTCTAGGAGGAGTATATCAAATTCCAGAGCATGCGTTTTTCAAACAACCCTTAATAGCTGACTTCCTGTTGGCGTGGCGATTAACTTAGAGCGCGAAAGTTGTTCGGCCCGATGAGGTCTATATGTGTACCGAGTTTCATACTAATACGTGCAAGCATGTTTAATATATGGACCAAATTTTCAGACTTTTTTCAAGGGGGCGCTGTCGAGCCCCCCTGCCACGCCCGGGTACCAGCCTCTCCGGCGTCCTAATGGCCGCGGATTCCAATGTGTGTGCCAATTTTCAAGAGTTTTTGAGCATGTTAAGGCCCCCAAAAAGCCCCGGAAGACGGAAAAAAAAAAAAAAAAAAATAATAATAATAATAAATATAGCTGCGAGCAGCGATGGCGGGCCCAAGCCCGGTGGCACCGCCACCCCGGTGGCTTCAGGGCAACTGTGCACAGCGGGCAATAGGCACTTAAAACGGTTAAACATCAAAGGACTATGTCAAATTCACTCCACATTTACTGCACTACAAGGTGCCGTTATAGAGCCCCTCCTCCCTGCCCATTTTCAAAGGTTTACATGTGCCAAGTTTTAACATTATTCTGATGAATTTTGAAGCAAATCAGGTAAAAATAAGAGGGTGATCTCAATGTATGCTGAAAGTGACACATTTTCTGCTTCCAGTTGGTGGCGCTATGACTTTGAATCACAATAGTCAAATCCATGTGATCAGCCTTGTACAACGAAGACTAAGCCAAAGTTTCATCAAAATCAATTAATGTATGCAGAAGTTATAACACTTTGTTTCCCTTTTCTTGCCATAAATTCGTTGCCTCGCCACGGCCAAACCGTTTGAGATATCCAAAATCCGTTTGCAATTAAACAACTTCAATGTGTTAGCAACAAGTTAAAAAAAGCTTGGTGTAAATTGGATAAACCCTGTAGGAGTAGTAGTATAAAATTCATAGCCTGTTTTTTCAAAAAATTAACATTCAAACCAAAATAGCTGACTTCCTGTTGGTCGGAGCTAATGAATGTAAATTAGAAAATTGTCCGGCTTGATGAGAATAATATGTGTACCGAGTTTGGTGACTGTAGGAAAAACTAACCCCCACTTTTGTCAAAAGGTGGCGCTACTGAGCCCCTCCACCACGCCCATTTCTATGGCTTTGTCCATGTCTACTGGTTGACAATATTGATGTGTGTGTCGAGTTTCATGCAATTTGAAGCATGTTAAGAGCCTCAAAAACACTCAAGAATATTATTACAGTTTGACCTGTTGCCATGGCAACAATATTTCAAATATCAAAAATCCTGTCATAGGTCTACATCTGCTGTGTATTGACATTACACTGATGAAGTTTGAAGCAAATCAGGTAAAAATAAGAGGGTGATCTCAAAACATTTCAAAAAGTGATACACTTCCTGCTGCCAGTTGGTGGCGCTATAACTTTGACTCACAATAGTCACATCCATGTGATCAGACTCCTATAACGAACACACTCGTGAAGTTTCATAAAGATCAATATATGTATTAAGACGTTATAACACATTTCCTGTTTCCCTTTTCTCGCCATAAATTCGTTGCCTCGCCACGGCCAAACCGTTTGAGATATCCAAAATCCGTTTGCAATTAAACAACTTCAATGTGTTAGCAACAAGTTAAAAAAAGCTTGGTGTAAATTGGATAAACCCTGTAGGAGTAGTAGTATAAAATTCATAGCCTGTTTTTTCAAAAAATTAACATTCAAACCAAAATAGCTGACTTCCTGTTGGTCGGAGCTAATGAATGTAAATTAGAAAATTGTCCGGCTTGATGAGAATAATATATGTACCGAGTTTGGTGACTGTAGGAAAAACTAACCCCCACTTTTGTCAAAAGGTGGCGCTACTGAGCCCCTCCACCACGCCCATTTCTATGGCTTTGTCCATGTCTACTGGTTGACAATATTGATGTGTGTGTCGAGTTTCATGCAATTTGAAGCATGTTAAGAGCCTCAAAAACACTCAAGAATATTATTACAGTTTGACCTGTTGCCATGGCAACAATATTTCAAATATCAAAAATCCTGTCATAGGTCTACATCTGCTGTGTATTGACATTACACTGATGAAGTTTGAAGCAAATCAGGTAAAAATAAGAGGGTGATCTCAAAATATTTCAAAAAGTGATACACTTCCTGCTGCCAGTTGGTGGCGCTATAACTTTGACTCACAATAGTCACATCCATGTGATCAGACTCCTATAACGAACACACTCGTGAAGTTTCATAAAGATCAATATATGTATTAAGACGTTATAACACATTTCCTGTTTCCTTTTTCTCGCCATAAATTCGTTGCCTCGCCACGGCCAAACCGTTCGAGATATCAAAAATCCCCTGGCAATTTTTAATCATCAGTGTCTTGACTTCATGCTGACCGAGTTTGGTGGCGATCGGATTAATCGTCTAGGAGGAGTATATCAAATTCCAGAGCATGCGTTTTTCAAACAACCCTTAATAGCTGACTTCCTGTTGGCATGGCATAGGAAAAACTAACCCCCCCACTTTTGTCAAAAGGTGGCGCTACTGAGCCCCTCCACCACGCCCATTTCTATGGCTTTGTCCATGTCTACTGGTTGACAATATTGATGTGTGTGTCGAGTTTCATGCAATTTGAAGCATGTTAAGATCCTCAAAAACACTCAAGAATATTATTACAGTTTGACCTGTTGCCATGGCAACAATATTTCAAATATCAAAAATCCTGTCATAGGTCTACATCTGCTGTGTATTGACATTACACTGATGAAGTTTGAAGCAAATCAGGTAAAAATAAGAGGGTGATCTCAAAACATTTCAAAAAGTGATACACTTCCTGCTGCCAGTTGGTGGCGCTATAACTTTGACTCACAATAGTCACATCCATGTGATCAGACTCCTATAACGAACACACTCGTGAAGTTTCATAAAGATCAATATATGTATTAAGACGTTATAACACATTTCCTGTTTCCTTTTTCTCGCCATAAATTCGTTGCCTCGCCACGGCCAAACCGTTCGAGATATCAAAAATCCCCTGGCAATTTTTAATCATCAGTGTCTTGACTTCATGCTGACCGAGTTTGGTGGCGATCGGATTAATCGTCTAGGAGGAGTATATCAAATTCCAGAGCATGCGTTTTTCAAACAACCCTTAATAGCTGACTTCCTGTTGGCGTGGCGATTAACTTAGAGCGCGAAAGTTGTTCGGCCCGATGAGGTCTATATGTGTACCGAGTTTCATACTAATACGTGCAAGCATGTTTAATATATGGACCAAATTTTCAGACTTTTTTCAAGGGGGCGCTGTCGAGCCCCCCTGCCACGCCCGGGTACCAGCCTCTCCGGCGTCCTAATGGCCGCGGATTCCAATGTGTGTGCCAATTTTCAAGAGTTTTTGAGCATGTTAAGGCCCCCAAAAAGCCCCGGAAGACGGAAAAAAAAAAAAAAAAAAAAAAAATAATAATAATAATAATCCTTAGAAGAACAAGAGGGCCCTGCGCGAATTTTCGCTTGGGCCCTAAATATAGCTGCGAGCAGCGATGGCGGGCCCAAGCCCGGTGGCACCGCCACCCCGGTGGCTTCAGGGCAACTGTGCACAGCGGGCAATAGGCACTTAAAATGGTTAAACATCAAAGGACTATGTCAAATTCACTCCACATCTACTGCACTACAAGGTGCCGCTATAGAGCCCCTCCTCCCTGCCCATTTTCAAAGGATTACATGTGCCAAGTTTTAACATTATTCTGATGAATTTTGAAGCAAATCAGGTAAAAATAAGAGGGTGATCTCAATGTATGCTGAAAGTGACACATTTTCTGCTTCCAGTTGGTGGCGCTATGACTTTGAATCACAATAGTCAAATCCATGTGATCAGCCTCGTACAACGAAGACTAAGCCAAAGTTTCATCAAAATCAATTAATGTATGCAGAAGTTATAACACTTTGTTTCCCTTTTCTTGCCATAAATTCGTTGCCTCGCCACGGCCAAACCGTTTGAGATATCCAAAATCCGTTTGCAATTAAACAACTTCAATGTGTTAGCAACAAGTTAAAAAAAGCTTGGTGTAAATTGGATAAACCCTGTAGGAGTAGTAGTATAAAATTCATAGCCTGTTTTTTCAAAAAATTAACATTCAAACAAAAATAGCCGACTTCCTGTTGGTTGGAGCTAATGAATGTAAATTAGAAAATTGTCCAGCTTGATGAGAACAATATGTGTACCGAGTTTGGTGACTGTAGGAAAAACTAACCCCCACTTTTGACAAAAGGTGGCGCTACTGAGCCCCTTCACCACGCCCATTTCTATGGCTTTGTCCATGTCTACTGGTTGACAATATTGATGTGTGTGTCGAGTTTCATGCAATTTGAAGCATGTTAAGAGCCTCAAAAACACTCAAGAATATTATTACAGTTTGACCTGTTGCCATGGCAACAATATTTCAAATATCAAAAATCCTGTCATAGGTCTACATCTGCTGTGTATTGACATTACACTGATGAAGTTTGAAGCAAATCAGGTAAAAATAAGAGGGTGATCTCAAAGCATTTTAAAAGTGATACACTTCTTGCTGCCATTTGGTGGCGCTATAACTTTGACTCACAATAGTTACATCCATGTGATCAGACTACTACAACCAACACACTCCTGAAGTTTCATAAACATCAATCAATGTATGCAGAAGTTATAACATTTCCTGTTTCCCTTTTCTCGCCATAAATTCGTTGCCTCGCCACGGCCAAACCGTTTGAGATATCCAAAATCCGTTTGCAATTAAACAACTTCAATGTGTTCGCAACAAGTTAAAAAAAGCTTGGTGTAAATTGGATAAACCCTGTAGGAGTAGTAGTATAAAATTCATAGCCTGTTTTTTCAAAAAATTAACATTCAAACCAAAATAGCTGACTTCCTGTTGGTCGGAGCTAATGAATGTAAATTAGAAAATTGTCCGGCTTGATGAGAATAATATGTGTACCGAGTTTGGTGACTGTAGGAAAAACTAACCCCCACTTTTGTCAAAAGGTGGCGCTACTGAGCCCCTCCACCACGCCCATTTCTATGGCTTTGTCCATGTCTACTGGTTGACAATATTGATGTGTGTGTCGAGTTTCATGCAATTTGAAGCATGTTAAGAGCCTCAAAAACACTCAAGAATATTATTACAGTTTGACCTGTTGCCATGGCAACAATATTTCAAATATCAAAAATCCTGTCATAGGTCTACATCTGCTGTGTATTGACATTACACTGATGAAGTTTGAAGCAAATCAGGTAAAAATAAGAGGGTGATCTCAAAACATTTCAAAAAGTGATACACTTCCTGCTGCCAGTTGGTGGCGCTATAACTTTGACTCACAATAGTCACATCCATGTGATCAGACTCCTATAACGAACACACTCGTGAAGTTTCATAAAGATCAATATATGTATTAAGACGTTATAACACATTTCCTGTTTCCTTTTTCTCGCCATAAATTTGTTGCCTCGCCACGGCCAAACCGTTCGAGATATCAAAAATCCCCTGGCAATTTTTAATCATCAGTGTCTTGACTTCATGCTGACCGAGTTTGGTGGCGATCGGATTAATCGTCTAGGAGGAGTATATCAAATTCCAGAGCATGCGTTTTTCAAACAACCCTTAATAGCTGACTTCCTGTTGGCGTGGCGATTAACTTAGAGCGCGAAAGTTGTTCGGCCCGATGAGGTCTATATGTGTACCGAGTTTCATACTAATACGTGCAAGCATGTTTAATATATGGACCAAATTTTCAGACTTTTTTCAAGGGGGCGCTGTCGAGCCCCCCTGCCACGCCCGGGTACCAGCCTCTCCGGCGTCCTAATGGCCGCGGATTCCAATGTGTGTGCCAATTTTCAAGAGTTTTTGAGCATGTTAAGGCCCCCAAAAAGCCCCGGAAGACGGAAAAAAAAAAAAAAAAAATAATAATAATAATAAATATAGCTGCGAGCAGCGATGGCGGGCCCAAGCCCGGTGGCACCGCCACCCCGGTGGCTTCAGGGCAACTGTGCACAGCGGGCAATAGGCACTTAAAACGGTTAAACATCAAAGGACTATGTCAAATTCACTCCACATTTACTGCACTACAAGGTGCCGTTATAGAGCCCCTCCTCCCTGCCCATTTTCAAAGGTTTACATGTGCCAAGTTTTAACATTATTCTGATGAATTTTGAAGCAAATCAGGTAAAAATAAGAGGGTGATCTCAATGTATGCTGAAAGTGACACATTTTCTGCTTCCAGTTGGTGGCGCTATGACTTTGAATCACAATAGTCAAATCCATGTGATCAGCCTTGTACAACGAAGACTAAGCCAAAGTTTCATCAAAATCAATTAATGTATGCAGAAGTTATAACACTTTGTTTCCCTTTTCTTGCCATAAATTCGTTGCCTCGCCACGGCCAAACCGTTTGAGATATCCAAAATCCGTTTGCAATTAAACAACTTCAATGTGTTAGCAACAAGTTAAAAAAAGCTTGGTGTAAATTGGATAAACCCTGTAGGAGTAGTAGTATAAAATTCATAGCCTGTTTTTTCAAAAAATTAACATTCAAACCAAAATAGCTGACTTCCTGTTGGTCGGAGCTAATGAATGTAAATTAGAAAATTGTCCGGCTTGATGAGAATAATATGTGTACCGAGTTTGGTGACTGTAGGAAAAACTAACCCCCACTTTTGTCAAAAGGTGGCGCTACTGAGCCCCTCCACCACGCCCATTTCTATGGCTTTGTCCATGTCTACTGGTTGACAATATTGATGTGTGTGTCGAGTTTCATGCAATTTGAAGCATGTTAAGAGCCTCAAAAACACTCAAGAATATTATTACAGTTTGACCTGTTGCCATGGCAACAATATTTCAAATATCAAAAATCCTGTCATAGGTCTACATCTGCTGTGTATTGACATTACACTGATGAAGTTTGAAGCAAATCAGGTAAAAATAAGAGGGTGATCTCAAAACATTTCAAAAAGTGATACACTTCCTGCTGCCAGTTGGTGGCGCTATAACTTTGACTCACAATAGTCACATCCATGTGATCAGACTCCTATAACGAACACACTCGTGAAGTTTCATAAAGATCAATATATGTATTAAGACGTTATAACACATTTCCTGTTTCCCTTTTCTCGCCATAAATTCGTTGCCTCGCCACGGCCAAACCGTTTGAGATATCCAAAATCCGTTTGCAATTAAACAACTTCAATGTGTTAGCAACAAGTTAAAAAAAGCTTGGTGTAAATTGGATAAACCCTGTAGGAGTAGTAGTATAAAATTCATAGCCTGTTTTTTCAAAAAATTAACATTCAAACCAAAATAGCTGACTTCCTGTTGGTCGGAGCTAATGAATGTAAATTAGAAAATTGTCCGGCTTGATGAGAATAATATATGTACCGAGTTTGGTGACTGTAGGAAAAACTAACCCCCCCACTTTTGTCAAAAGGTGGCGCTACTGAGCCCCTCCACCACGCCCATTTCTATGGCTTTGTCCATGTCTACTGGTTGACAATATTGATGTGTGTGTCGAGTTTCATGCAATTTGAAGCATGTTAAGAGCCTCAAAAACACTCAAGAATATTATTACAGTTTGACCTGTTGCCATGGCAACAATATTTCAAATATCAAAAATCCTGTCATAGGTCTACATCTGCTGTGTATTGACATTACACTGATGAAGTTTGAAGCAAATCAGGTAAAAATAAGAGGGTGATCTCAAAATATTTCAAAAAGTGATACACTTCCTGCTGCCAGTTGGTGGCGCTATAACTTTGACTCACAATAGTCACATCCATGTGATCAGACTCCTATAACGAACACACTCGTGAAGTTTCATAAAGATCAATATATGTATTAAGACGTTATAACACATTTCCTGTTTCCTTTTTCTCGCCATAAATTCGTTGCCTCGCCACGGCCAAACCGTTCGAGATATCAAAAATCCCCTGGCAATTTTTAATCATCAGTGTCTTGACTTCATGCTGACCGAGTTTGGTGGCGATCGGATTAATCGTCTAGGAGGAGTATATCAAATTCCAGAGCATGCGTTTTTCAAACAACCCTTAATAGCTGACTTCCTGTTGGCATGGCATAGGAAAAACTAACCCCCCACTTTTGTCAAAAGGTGGCGCTACTGAGCCCCTCCACCACGCCCATTTCTATGGCTTTGTCCATGTCTACTGGTTGACAATATTGATGTGTGTGTCGAGTTTCATGCAATTTGAAGCATGTTAAGATCCTCAAAAACACTCAAGAATATTATTACAGTTTGACCTGTTGCCATGGCAACAATATTTCAAATATCAAAAATCCTGTCATAGGTCTACATCTGCTGTGTATTGACATTACACTGATGAAGTTTGAAGCAAATCAGGTAAAAATAAGAGGGTGATCTCAAAACATTTCAAAAAGTGATACACTTCCTGCTGCCAGTTGGTGGCGCTATAACTTTGACTCACAATAGTCACATCCATGTGATCAGACTCCTATAACGAACACACTCGTGAAGTTTCATAAAGATCAATATATGTATTAAGACGTTATAACACATTTCCTGTTTCCTTTTTCTCGCCATAAATTCGTTGCCTCGCCACGGCCAAACCGTTCGAGATATCAAAAATCCCCTGGCAATTTTTAATCATCAGTGTCTTGACTTCATGCTGACCGAGTTTGGTGGCGATCGGATTAATCGTCTAGGAGGAGTATATCAAATTCCAGAGCATGCGTTTTTCAAACAACCCTTAATAGCTGACTTCCTGTTGGCGTGGCGATTAACTTAGAGCGCGAAAGTTGTTCGGCCCGATGAGGTCTATATGTGTACCGAGTTTCATACTAATACGTGCAAGCATGTTTAATATATGGACCAAATTTTCAGACTTTTTTCAAGGGGGCGCTGTCGAGCCCCCCTGCCACGCCCGGGTACCAGCCTCTCCGGCGTCCTAATGGCCGCGGATTCCAATGTGTGTGCCAATTTTCAAGAGTTTTTGAGCATGTTAAGGCCCCCAAAAAGCCCCGGAAGACGGGAAAAAAAAAAAAAAAAAAAAAAATAATAATAATAATAATCCTTAGAAGAACAAGAGGGCCCTGCGCGAATTTTCGCTTGGGCCCTAAATATAGCTGCGAGCAGCGATGGCGGGCCCAAGCCCGGTGGCACCGCCACCCCGGTGGCTTCAGGGCAACTGTGCACAGCGGGCAATAGGCACTTAAAATGGTTAAACATCAAAGGACTATGTCAAATTCACTCCACATCTACTGCACTACAAGGTGCCGCTATAGAGCCCCTCCTCCCTGCCCATTTTCAAAGGATTACATGTGCCAAGTTTTAACATTATTCTGATGAATTTTGAAGCAAATCAGGTAAAAATAAGAGGGTGATCTCAATGTATGCTGAAAGTGACACATTTTCTGCTTCCAGTTGGTGGCGCTATGACTTTGAATCACAATAGTCAAATCCATGTGATCAGCCTCGTACAACGAAGACTAAGCCAAAGTTTCATCAAAATCAATTAATGTATGCAGAAGTTATAACACTTTGTTTCCCTTTTCTTGCCATAAATTCGTTGCCTCGCCACGGCCAAACCGTTTGAGATATCCAAAATCCGTTTGCAATTAAACAACTTCAATGTGTTAGCAACAAGTTAAAAAAAGCTTGGTGTAAATTGGATAAACCCTGTAGGAGTAGTAGTATAAAATTCATAGCCTGTTTTTTCAAAAAATTAACATTCAAACAAAAATAGCCGACTTCCTGTTGGTTGGAGCTAATGAATGTAAATTAGAAAATTGTCCAGCTTGATGAGAACAATATGTGTACCGAGTTTGGTGACTGTAGGAAAAACTAACCCCCCCCACTTTTGACAAAAGGTGGCGCTACTGAGCCCCTTCACCACGCCCATTTCTATGGCTTTGTCCATGTCTACTGGTTGACAATATTGATGTGTGTGTCGAGTTTCATGCAATTTGAAGCATGTTAAGAGCCTCAAAAACACTCAAGAATATTATTACAGTTTGACCTGTTGCCATGGCAACAATATTTCAAATATCAAAAATCCTGTCATAGGTCTACATCTGCTGTGTATTGACATTACACTGATGAAGTTTGAAGCAAATCAGGTAAAAATAAGAGGGTGATCTCAAAGCATTTTAAAAGTGATACACTTCTTGCTGCCATTTGGTGGCGCTATAACTTTGACTCACAATAGTTACATCCATGTGATCAGACTACTACAACCAACACACTCCTGAAGTTTCATAAACATCAATCAATGTATGCAGAAGTTATAACATTTCCTGTTTCCCTTTTCTCGCCATAAATTCGTTGCCTCGCCACGGCCAAACCGTTTGAGATATCCAAAATCCGTTTGCAATTAAACAACTTCAATGTGTTCGCAACAAGTTAAAAAAGCTTGGTGTAAATTGGATAAACCCTGTAGGAGTAGTAGTATAAAATTCATAGCCTGTTTTTTCAAAAAATTAACATTCAAACCAAAATAGCTGACTTCCTGTTGGTCGGAGCTAATGAATGTAAATTAGAAAATTGTCCGGCTTGATGAGAATAATATGTGTACCGAGTTTGGTGACTGTAGGAAAAACTAACCCCCCCACTTTTGTCAAAAGGTGGCGCTACTGAGCCCCTCCACCACGCCCATTTCTATGGCTTTGTCCATGTCTACTGGTTGACAATATTGATGTGTGTGTCGAGTTTCATGCAATTTGAAGCATGTTAAGAGCCTCAAAAACACTCAAGAATATTATTACAGTTTGACCTGTTGCCATGGCAACAATATTTCAAATATCAAAAATCCTGTCATAGGTCTACATCTGCTGTGTATTGACATTACACTGATGAAGTTTGAAGCAAATCAGGTAAAAATAAGAGGGTGATCTCAAAACATTTCAAAAAGTGATACACTTCCTGCTGCCAGTTGGTGGCGCTATAACTTTGACTCACAATAGTCACATCCATGTGATCAGACTCCTATAACGAACACACTCGTGAAGTTTCATAAAGATCAATATATGTATTAAGACGTTATAACACATTTCCTGTTTCCTTTTTCTCGCCATAAATTTGTTGCCTCGCCACGGCCAAACCGTTCGAGATATCAAAAATCCCCTGGCAATTTTTAATCATCAGTGTCTTGACTTCATGCTGACCGAGTTTGGTGGCGATCGGATTAATCGTCTAGGAGGAGTATATCAAATTCCAGAGCATGCGTTTTTCAAACAACCCTTAATAGCTGACTTCCTGTTGGCGTGGCGATTAACTTAGAGCGCGAAAGTTGTTCGGCCCGATGAGGTCTATATGTGTACCGAGTTTCATACTAATACGTGCAAGCATGTTTAATATATGGACCAAATTTTCAGACTTTTTTCAAGGGGGCGCTGTCGAGCCCCCCTGCCACGCCCGGGTACCAGCCTCTCCGGCGTCCTAATGGCCGCGGATTCCAATGTGTGTGCCAATTTTCAAGAGTTTTTGAGCATGTTAAGGCCCCCAAAAAGCCCCGGAAGACGGAAAAAAAAAAAAAAAAAAAAAAAAAAAAAAATAATAATAATCCTTAGAAGAACAAGAGGGCCCTGCGCGAATTTTCGCTTGGGCCCTAATAATCCTTAGAAGAACAAGAGGGCCCTGCGCGAATTTTCGCTTGGGCCCTAATAATCCTTAGAAGAACAAGAGGGCCCTGCGCGAATTTTCGCTTGGGCCCTAATAATAAATATAGCTGCGAGCAGCGATGGCGGGCCCAAGCCCGGTGGCACCGCCACCCCGGTGGCTTCAGGGCAACTGTGCACGGCGGGCAATAGGCATTTAAAACGGTAAAACATCAAAGGACTATGTCAAATTCACTCCACATTTACTGCACTACAAGGTGCCGCTATAGAGCCCCTCCTCCCTGCTCATTTTCAAAGGTCTACATCTGACATGTTTTGACATTATTTAAATGAAGTTTGAAGCAAATAGGGTAAACATAAGATGGTGATCTCAAAGCATGCTGAAAGTAACACATTTCCTGCTGCCAGTTGGTGGCGCTATAATTTTGACTCACAATAGTCACATCTATGTGATCAGCCTTGTAGAACGAAGACACAGCCGAAGATTCATCAAAATTAATTAATGTATGCTGAAGTTATAACACTTTGTTTCCCTTTTCTTGCTATTAATTCGTTGCCTCGCCACGGCCAAACCGTTTGAGATATCCAAAATCCGTTTGCAATTAAACAACTTCAATGTGTTAGCAACAAGTTAAAAAAAGCTTGGTGTAAATTGGATAAACCCTGTAGAAGTAGTAGTATAAAATTCATAGCCTGTTTTTTCAAAAAAATAACATTCAAACAAAAATAGCCAACTTCCTGTTGGTCGGAGCTAAAGAATGTAAATTAGAAAATTGTCCGGCTTGATGAGAACAATATGTGTACCGAGTTTGGTGACTGTAGGCAAAACTAACCCCCCCACTTTTGACATAAGGTGGCGCTACTGAGCCCCTTCACCACGCCCATTTCTATGGCTTTGTCCATGTCTACTGGTTGACAATATTGATGTGTGTGTCGAGTTTCATGCAATTTGAAGCATGTTAAGAGCCTCAAAATCACTCAAGAATATTATTACAGTTTGACCTGTTGCCATGGCAACAATACTTCAAATATCAAAAATCCTGTCATAGGTCTACATCTGCTGTGTATTGACATTACACTGATGAAGTTTGAAGCAAATCAGGTAAAAATAAGAGGGTGATTTCAAAGCATTTCAAAAAGGGATACACTTCCTGCTGCCAGTTGGTGGCGCTATAACTTTGACTCACAATAGTCACATCCATGTGATCAGACTACTACAACCAACACACTCGTGAAGTTTCATAAAGATCAATATATGTATGCAGACGTTATAACACATTTCCTGTTTCCTTTTTCTCGCCATAAATTCGTTGCCTCGCCACGGCCAAACCGTTCGAGATATCAACAATCCGCTGGCAATTTTTAATCATCAATGTCTTGACTTCATGCTGACCGAGTTTGGTGGCGATCGGATTAATCGTCTAGGAGGAGTATATCAAATTCCAGAGCATGCGTTTTTCAAACAACCCTTAATAGCTGACTTCCTGTTGGCATGGCGCTTAACTTAGAGCACGAAAGTTGTTCGGCCCAATGAGGTCTATATGTGTACCGAGTTTCATACTAATACGTGCAAGCGTGTTTAATATATGGACCAAATTTTCGGACTTTTTTCAAGGGGGCGCTGTCAAGCCCCCCTGCCACGCCCGGGTACCAGCCTCTGCGGCGTCCTAATGGCCGCGGATTCCAATGTGTGTGCCAATTTTCAAGAGTTTTTGAGCATGTTAAGGCCCGCAAAAAGCCCTGGAAGATGAAAAAAAAAATAAATAAATAATAATAATAATAAATATAGCTGCGAGCAGCGATGGCGGGCCCAAGCCCGGTGGCACCGCCACCCCGGTGGCTTCAGGGCAACTGTGCACAGCGGGCAATAGGCACTTAAAACGGTTAAACATCAAAGGACTATGTCAAATTCACTCCACATTTACTGCACTACAAGGTGCTGTTATAGAGCCCCTCCTCCCTGCCCATTTTCAAAGGATTACATGTGCCAAGTTTTAACATTATTCTGATGAATTTTGAAGCAAATCAGGTAAAAATAAGAGGGTGATCTCAATGTATGCTGAAAGTGACACATTTTCTGCTTCCAGTTGGTGGCGCTATGACTTTGAATCACAATAGTCAAATCCATGTGATCAGCCTTGTACAACGAAGACTAAGCCAAAGTTTCATCAAAATCAATTAATGTATGCAGAAGTTATAACACTTTGTTTCCCTTTTCTTGCCATAAATTTGTTGCCTCGCCACGGCCAAACCGTTTGAGATATCCAAAATCCGTTTGCAATTAAACAACTTCAATGTGTTAGCAACAAGTTAAAAAAAGCTTGGTGTAAATTGGATAAACCCTGTAGGAGTAGTAGTATAAAATTCATAGCCTGTTTTTTCAAAAAATTAACATTCAAACCAAAATAGCTGACTTCCTGTTGGTCGGAGCTAATGAATGTAAATTAGAAAATTGTCCGGCTTGATGAGAATAATATGTGTACCGAGTTTGGTGACTGTAGGAAAAACTAACCCCCACTTTTGTCAAAAGGTGGCGCTACTGAGCCCCTCCACCACGCCCATTTCTATGGCTTTGTCCATGTCTACTGGTTGACAATATTGATGTGTGTGTCGAGTTTCATGCAATTTGAAGCATGTTAAGAGCCTCAAAAACACTCAAGAATATTATTACAGTTTGACCTGTTGCCATGGCAACAATATTTCAAATATCAAAAATCCTGTCATAGGTCTACATCTGCTGTGTATTGACATTACACTGATGAAGTTTGAAGCAAATCAGGTAAAAATAAGAGGGTGATCTCAAAGCATTTTAAAAGTGATACACTTCTTGCTGCCATTTGGTGGCGCTATAACTTTGACTCACAATAGTTACATCCATGTGATCAGACTACTACAACCAACACACTCCTGAAGTTTCATAAACATCAATCAATGTATGCAGAAGTTATAACACATTTCCTGTTTCCCTTTTCTCGCCATAAATTCGTTGCCTCGCCACGGCCAAACCATTTGAGATATCCAAAATCCGTTTGCAATTAAACAACTTCAATGTGTTCGCAACAAGTTAAAAAAAGCTTGGTGTAAATTGGATAAACCCTGTAGGAGTAGTAGTATAAAATTCATAGCCTGTTTTTTCAAAAAATTAACATTCAAACCAAAATAGCTGACTTCCTGTTGGTCGGAGCTAATGAATGTAAATTAGAAAATTGTCCGGCTTGATGAGAATAATATGTGTACCGAGTTTGGTGACTGTAGGAAAAACTAACCCCCCCACTTTTGTCAAAAGGTGGCGCTACTGAGCCCCTCCACCACGCCCATTTCTATGGCTTTGTCCATGTCTACTGGTTGACAATATTGATGTGTGTGTCGAGTTTCATGCAATTTGAAGCATGTTAAGAGCCTCAAAAACACTCAAGAATATTATTACAGTTTGACCTGTTGCCATGGCAACAATATTTCAAATATCAAAAATCCTGTCATAGGTCTACATCTGCTGTGTATTGACATTACACTGATGAAGTTTGAAGCAAATCAGGTAAAAATAAGAGGGTGATCTCAAAGCATTTTAAAAGTGATACACTTCTTGCTGCCATTTGGTGGCGCTATAACTTTGACTCACAATAGTTACATCCATGTGATCAGACTACTACAACCAACACACTCCTGAAGTTTCATAAACATCAATCAATGTATGCAGAAGTTATAACACATTTCCTGTTTCCCTTTTCTCGCCATAAATTCGTTGCCTCGCCACGGCCAAACCATTTGAGATATCCAAAATCCGTTTGCAATTAAACAACTTCAATGTGTTCGCAACAAGTTAAAAAAAGCTTGGTGTAAATTGGATAAACCCTGTAGGAGTAGTAGTATAAAATTCATAGCCTGTTTTTTCAAAAAATTAACATTCAAACCAAAATAGCTGACTTCCTGTTGGTCGGAGCTAATGAATGTAAATTAGAAAATTGTCCGGCTTGATGAGAATAATATGTGTACCGAGTTTGGTGACTGTAGGAAAAACTAACCCCCCCACTTTTGTCAAAAGGTGGCGCTACTGAGCCCCTCCACCACGCCCATTTCTATGGCTTTGTCCATGTCTACTGGTTGACAATATTGATGTGTGTGTCGAGTCTCATGCAATTTGAAGCATGTTAAGAGCCTCAAAAACACTCAAGAATATTATTACAGTTTGACCTGTTGCCATGGCAACAATATTTCAAATATCAAAAATCCTGTCATAGGTCTACATCTGCTGTGTATTGACATTACACTGATGAAGTTTGAAGCAAATCAGGTAAAAATAAGAGGGTGATCTCAAAGCATTTTAAAAGTGATACACTTCTTGCTGCCATTTGGTGGCGCTATAACTTTGACTCACAATAGTTACATCCATGTGATCAGACTACTACAACCAACACACTCCTGAAGTTTCATAAACATCAATCAATGTATGCAGAAGTTATAACACATTTCCTGTTTCCCTTTTCTCGCCATAAATTCGTTGCCTCGCCACGGCCAAACCATTTGAGATATCCAAAATCCGTTTGCAATTAAACAACTTCAATGTGTTCGCAACAAGTTAAAAAAAGCTTGGTGTAAATTGGATAAACCCTGTAGGAGTAGTAGTATAAAATTCATAGCCTGTTTTTTCAAAAAATTAATATTCAAACCAAAATAGCTGACTTCCTGTTGGTCGGAGCTAATGAATGTAAATTAGAAAATTGTCCGGCTTGATGAGAATAATATGTGTACCGAGTTTGGTGACTGTAGGAAAAACTAACCCCCCCACTTTTGTCAAAAGGTGGCGCTACTGAGCCCCTCCACCACGCCCATTTCTATGGCTTTGTCCATGTCTATTGGTTGACAATATTGATGTGTGTGTCGAGTTTCATGCAATTTGAAGCATGTTAAGAGCCTCAAAAACACTCAAGAATATTATTACAGTTTGACCTGTTGCCATGGCAACAATATTTCAAATATCAAAAATCCTGTCATAGGTCTACATCTGCTGTGTATTAACATTACACTGATGAAGTTTGAAGCAAATCAGGTAAAAATAAGAGGGTGATCTCAAAACATTTCAAAAAGTGATACACTTCCTGCTGCCAGTTGGTGGCGCTATAACTTTGACTCACAATAGTCACATCCATGTGATCAGACTCCTATAACGAACACACTCGTGAAGTTTCATGAAGATCAATATATGTATTAAGACGTTATAACACATTTCCTGTTTCCCTTTTCTCGCCATAAATTCGTTGCCTCGCCACGGCCAAACCGTTCGAGATATCAAAAATCCCCTGGCAATTTTTAATCATCAGTGTATTGACTTCATGCTGACCGAGTTTGGTGGCGATCGGATTAATCGTCTAGGAGGAGTATATCAAATTCCAGAGCATGCGTTTTTCAAACAACCCTTAATAGCTGACTTCCTGTTGGCGTGGCGATTAACTTAGAGCGCGAAAGTTGTTCGGCCCGATGAGGTCTATATGTGTACCGAGTTTCATACTAATACGTGCAAACATGTTTAATATATGGACCAAATTTTCAGACTTTTTTCAAGGGGGCGCTGTCGAGCCCCCCTGCCACGCCCGGGTACCAGCCTCTCCGGCGTCCTAATGGCCGCGGATTCCAATGTGTGTGCCAATTTTCAAGAGTTTTTGAGCATGTTAAGGCCCCCAAAAAGCCCCGGAAGACGAAAAAAAAAAAAATAAAATAAAAAAATAATAAATATAGCTGCGAGCAGCGATGGCGGGCCCAAGCCCGGTGGCACCGCCACCCCGGTGGCTTCAGGGCAACTGTGCACAGCGGGCAATAGGCACTTAAAACGGTTAAACATCAAAGGACTATGTCAAATTCACTCCACATTTACTGCACTACAAGGTGCCGTTATAGAGCCCCTCCTCCCTGCCCATTTTCAAAGGATTACATGTGCCAAGTTTTAACATTATTCTGATGAATTTTGAAGCAAATCAGGTAAAAATAAGAGGGTGATCTCAATGTATGCTGAAAGTGACACATTTTCTGCTTCCAGTTGGTGGCGCTATGACTTTGAATCACAATAGTCAAATCCATGTGATCAGCCTTGTACAACGAAGACTAAGCCAAAGTTTCATCAAAATCAATTAATGTATGCAGAAGTTATAACACTTTGTTGCCCTTTTCTTGCCATAAATTCGTTGCCTCGCCACGGCCAAACCGTTTGAGATATCCAAAATCCGTTTGCAATTAAACAACTTCAATGTGTTAGCAACAAGTTAAAAAAAGCTTGGTGTAAATTGGATAAACCCTGTAGGAGTAGTAGTATAAAATTCATAGCCTGTTTTTTCAAAAAATTAACATTCAAACCAAAATAGCTGACTTCCTGTTGGTCGGAGCTAATGAATGTAAATTAGAAAATTGTCCGGCTTGATGAGAATAATATGTGTACCGAGTTTGGTGACTGTAGGAAAAACTAACCCCCACTTTTGTCAAAAGGTGGCGCTACTGAGCCCCTCCACCACGCCCATTTCTATGGCTTTGTCCATGTCTACTGGTTGACAATATTGATGTGTGTGTCGAGTTTCATGCAATTTGAAGCATGTTAAGAGCCTCAAAAACACTCAAGAATATTATTACAGTTTGACCTGTTGCCATGGCAACAATATTTCAAATATCAAAAATCCTGTCATAGGTCTACATCTGCTGTGTATTGACATTACACTAATGAAGTTTGAAGCAAATCAGGTAAAAATAAGAGGGTGATCTCAAAGCATTTTAAAAGTGATACACTTCTTGCTGCCATTTGGTGGCGCTATAACTTTAACTCACAATAGTTACATCCATGTGATCAGACTACTACAACCAACACACTCCTGAAGTTTCATAAACATCAATCAATGTATGCAGAAGTTATAACACATTTCCTGTTTCCCTTTTCTCGCCATAAATTCGTTGCCTCGCCACGGCCAAACCGTTTGAGATATCCAAAATCCGTTTGCAATTAAACAACTTCAATGTGTTCGCAACAAGTTAAAAAAAGCTTGGTGTAAATTGGATAAACCCTGTAGGAGTAGTAGTATAAAATTCATAGCCTGTTTTTTCAAAAAATTAACATTCAAACCAAAATAGCTGACTTCCTGTTGGTCGGAGCTAATGAATGTAAATTAGAAAATTGTCCGGCTTGATGAGAATAATATGTGTACCGAGTTTGGTGACTGTAGGAAAAACTAACCCCCACTTTTGTCAAAAGGTGGCGCTACTGAGCCCCTCCACCACGCCCATTTCTATGGCTTTGTCCATGTCTACTGGTTGACAATATTGATGTGTGTGTCGAGTTTCATGCAATTTGAAGCATGTTAAGATCCTCAAAAACACTCAAGAATATTATTACAGTTTGACCTGTTGCCATGGCAACAATATTTCAAATATCAAAAATCCTGTCATAGGTCTACATCTGCTGTGTATTGACATTACACTGATGAAGTTTGAAGCAAATCAGGTAAAAATAAGAGGGTGATCTCAAAACATTTCAAAAAGTGATACACTTCCTGCTGCCAGTTGGTGGCGCTATAACTTTGACTCACAATAGTCACATCCATGTGATCAGACTCCTATAACGAACACACTCGTGAAGTTTCATAAAGATCAATATATGTATTAAGACGTTATAACACATTTCCTGTTTCCTTTTTCTCGCCATAAATTCGTTGCCTCGCCACGGCCAAACCGTTCGAGATATCAAAAATCCCCTGGCAATTTTTAATCATCAGTGTCTTGACTTCATGCTGACCGAGTTTGGTGGCGATCGGATTAATCGTCTAGGAGGAGTATATCAAATTCCAGAGCATGCGTTTTTCAAACAACCCTTAATAGCTGACTTCCTGTTGGCGTGGCGATTAACTTAGAGCGCGAAAGTTGTTCGGCCCGATGAGGTCTATATGTGTACCGAGTTTCATACTAATACGTGCAAGCATGTTTAATATATGGACCAAATTTTCAGACTTTTTTCAAGGGGGCGCTGTCGAGCCCCCCTGCCACGCCCGGGTACCAGCCTCTCCGGCGTCCTAATGGCCGCGGATTCCAATGTGTGTGCCAATTTTCAAGAGTTTTTGAGCATGTTAAGGCCCCCAAAAAGCCCCGGAAGACGGAAAAAAAAAAAAATAAAAAAATAAATAAATAATAATAAATATAGCTGCGAGCAGCGATGGCGGGCCCAAGCCCGGTGGCACCGCCACCCCGGTGGCTTCAGGGCAACTGTGCACAGCGGGCAATAGGCACTTAAAACGGTTAAACATCAAAGGACTATGTCAAATTCACTCCACATTTACTGCATTACAAGGTGCCGTTATAGAGCCCCTCCTCCCTGCCCATTTTCAAAGGATTACATGTGCCAAGTTTTAACATTATTCTGATGAATTTTGAAGCAAATCAGGTAAAAATAAGAGGGTGATCTCAATGTATGCTGAAAGTGACACATTTTCTGCTTCCAGTTGGTGGCCCTATGACTTTGAATCACAATAGTCAAATCCATGTGATCAGCCTTGTACAACGAAGACTAAACCAAAGTTTCATCAAAATCAATTAATGTATGCAGAAGTTATAACACTTTGTTTCCCTTTTCTTGCCATAAATTCGTTGCCTCGCCACGGCCAAACCGTTTGAGATATCCAAAATCCGTTTGCAATTAAACAACTTCAATGTGTTAGCAACAAGTTAAAAAAAGCTTGGTGTAAATTGGATAAACCCTGTAGGAGTAGTAGTATAAAATTCATAGCCTGTTTTTTCAAAAAATTAACATTCAAACCAAAATAGCTGACTTCCTGTTGGTCGGAGCTAATGAATGTAAATTAGAAAATTGTCCGGCTTGATGAGAATAATATGTGTACCGAGTTTGGTGACTGTAGGAAAAACTAACCCCCACTTTTGTCAAAAGGTGGCGCTACTGAGCCCCTCCACCACGCCCATTTCTATGGCTTTGTCCATGTCTACTGGTTGACAATATTGATGTGTGTGTCGAGTTTCATGCAATTTGAAGCATGTTAAGAGCCTCAAAAACACTCAAGAATATTATTACAGTTTGACCTGTTGCCATGGCAACAATATTTCAAATATCAAAAATCCTGTCATAGGTCTACATCTGCTGTGTATTGACATTACACTGATGAAGTTTGAAGCAAATCAGGTAAAAATAAGAGGGTGATCTCAAAGCATTTTAAAAGTGATACACTTCTTGCTGCCATTTGGTGGCGCTATAACTTTGACTCACAATAGTTACATCCATGTGATCAGACTACTACAACCAACACACTCCTGAAGTTTCATAAACATCAATCAATGTATGCAGAAGTTATAACACATTTCCTGTTTCCCTTTTCTCGCCATAAATTCGTTGCCTCGCCACGGCCAAACCGTTTGAGATATCCAAAATCCGTTTGCAATTAAACAACTTCAATGTGTTCGCAACAAGTTTAAAAAAGCTTGGTGTAAATTGGATAAACCCTGTAGGAGTAGTAGTATAAAATTCATAGCCTGTTTTTTCAAAAAATTAACATTCAAACCAAAATAGCTGACTTCCTGTTGGTCGGAGCTAATGAATGTAAATTAGAAAATTGTCCGGCTTGATGAGAATAATATGTGTACCGAGTTTGGTGACTGTAGGAAAAACTAACCCCCACTTTTGTCAAAAGGTGGCGCTACTGAGCCCCTCCACCACGCCCATTTCTATGGCTTTGTCCATGTCTACTGGTTGACAATATTGATGTGTGTGTCGAGTTTCATGCAATTTGAAGCATGTTAAGAGCCTCAAAAACACTCAAGAATATTATTACAGTTTGACCTGTTGCCATGGCAACAATATTTCAAATATCAAAAATCCTGTCATAGGTCTACATCTGCTGTGTATTGACATTACACTGATGAAGTTTGAAGCAAATCAGGTAAAAATAAGAGGGTGATCTCAAAACATTTCAAAAAGTGATACACTTCCTGCTGCCAGTTGGTGGCGCTATAACTTTGACTCACAATAGTCACATCCATGTGATCAGACTCCTATAACGAACACACTCGTGAAGTTTCATAAAGATCAATATATGTATTAAGACGTTATAACACATTTCCTGTTTCCTTTTTCTCGCCATAAATTCGTTGCCTCGCCACGGCCAAACCGTTCGAGATATCAAAAATCCCCTGGCAATTTTTAATCATCAGTGTCTTGACTTCATGCTGACCGAGTTTGGTGGCGATCGGATTAATCGTCTAGGAGGAGTATATCAAATTCCAGAGCATGCGTTTTTCAAACAACCCTTAATAGCTGACTTCCTGTTGGCGTGGCGATTAACTTAGAGCGCGAAAGTTGTTCGGCCCGATGAGGTCTATATGTGTACCGAGTTTCATACTAATACGTGCAAGCATGTTTAATATATGGACCAAATTTTCAGACTTTTTTCAAGGGGGCGCTGTCGAGCCCCCCTGCCACGCCCGGGTACCAGCCTCTCCGGCGTCCTAATGGCCGCGGATTCCAATGTGTGTGCCAATTTTCAAGAGTTTTTGAGCATGTTAAGGCCCCCAAAAAGCCCCGGAAGACGTAAAAAAAAAAAAAAAAAATAAAAAATAATAATAATCCTTAGAAGAACAAGAGGGCCCTGCGCGCTTAATTCGCTTGGGCCCTAATAATCCTTAGAAGAACAAGAGGGCCCTGCGCGAATTTTCGCTTGGGCCCTAAATATAGCTGCGAGCAGCGATGGCGGGCCCAAGCCCGGTGGCACCGCCACCCCGGTGGCTTCAGGGCAACTGTGCACAGCGGGCAATAGGCACTTAAAATGGTTAAACATCAAAGGACTATGTCAAATTCACTCCACATCTACTGCACTACAAGGTGCCGCTATAGAGCCCCTCCTCCCTGCCCATTTTCAAAGGATTACATGTGCCAAGTTTTAACATTATTCTGATGAATTTTGAAGCAAATCAGGTAAAAATAAGAGGGTGATCTCAATGTATGCTGAAAGTGACACATTTTCTGCTTCCAGTTGGTGGCGCTATGACTTTGAATCACAATAGTCAAATCCATGTGATCAGCCTCGTACAACGAAGACTAAGCCAAAGTTTCATCAAAATCAATTAATGTATGCAGAAGTTATAACACTTTGTTTCCCTTTTCTTGCCATAAATTCGTTGCCTCGCCACGGCCAAACCGTTTGAGATATCCAAAATCCGTTTGCAATTAAACAACTTCAATGTGTTAGCAACAAGTTAAAAAAAGCTTGGTGTAAATTGGATAAACCCTGTAGGAGTAGTAGTATAAAATTCATAGCCTGTTTTTTCAAAAAATTAACATTCAAACAAAAATAGCCGACTTCCTGTTGGTTGGAGCTAATGAATGTAAATTAGAAAATTGTCCAGCTTGATGAGAACAATATGTGTACCGAGTTTGGTGACTGTAGGAAAAACTAACCCCCACTTTTGACAAAAGGTGGCGCTACTGAGCCCCTTCACCACGCCCATTTCTATGGCTTTGTCCATGTCTACTGGTTGACAATATTGATGTGTGTGTCGAGTTTCATGCAATTTGAAGCATGTTAAGAGCCTCAAAAACACTCAAGAATATTATTACAGTTTGACCTGTTGCCATGGCAACAATATTTCAAATATCAAAAATCCTGTCATAGGTCTACATCTGCTGTGTATTGACATTACACTGATGAAGTTTGAAGCAAATCAGGTAAAAATAAGAGGGTGATCTCAAAACATTTCAAAAAGTGATACACTTCCTGCTGCCAGTTGGTGGCGCTATAACTTTGACTCACAATAGTTACATCCATGTGATCAGACTACTACAACCAACACACTCCTGAAGTTTCATAAACATCAATCAATGTATGCAGAAGTTATAACATTTCCTGTTTCCCTTTTCTCGCCATAAATTCGTTGCCTCGCCACGGCCAAACCGTTTGAGATATCCAAAATCCGTTTGCAATTAAACAACTTCAATGTATTCGCAACAAGTTAAAAAAAGCTTGGTGTAAATTGGATAAACCCTGTAGGAGTAGTAGTATAAAATTCATAGCCTGTTTTTTCAAAAAATTAACATTCAAACCAAAATAGCTGACTTCCTGTTGGTCGGAGCTAATGAATGTAAATTAGAAAATTGTCCGGCTTGATGAGAATAATATGTGTACCGAGTTTGGTGACTGTAGGAAAAACTAACCCCCCCACTTTTGTCAAAAGGTGGCGCTACTGAGCCCCTCCACCACGCCCATTTCTATGGCTTTGTCCATGTCTACTGGTTGACAATATTGATGTGTGTGTCGAGTTTCATGCAATTTGAAGCATGTTAAGAGCCTCAAAAACACTCAAGAATATTATTACAGTTTGACCTGTTGCCATGGCAACAATATTTCAAATATCAAAAATCCTGTCATAGGTCTACATCTGCTGTGTATTGACATTACACTGATGAAGTTTGAAGCAAATCAGGTAAAAATAAGAGGGTGATCTCAAAACATTTCAAAAAGTGATACACTTCCTGCTGCCAGTTGGTGGCGCTATAACTTTGACTCACAATAGTTACATCCATGTGATCAGACTACTACAACCAACACACTCCTGAAGTTTCATAAACATCAATCAATGTATGCAGAAGTTATAACATTTCCTGTTTCCCTTTTCTCGCCATAAATTCGTTGCCTCGCCACGGCCAAACCGTTTGAGATATCCAAAATCCGTTTGCAATTAAACAACTTCAATGTGTTCGCAACAAGTTAAAAAAGCTTGGTGTAAATTGGATAAACCCTGTAGGAGTAGTAGTATAAAATTCATAGCCTGTTTTTTCAAAAAATTAACATTCAAACCAAAATAGCTGACTTCCTGTTGGTCGGAGCTAATGAATGTAAATTAGAAAATTGTCCGGCTTGATGAGAATAATATGTGTACCGAGTTTGGTGACTGTAGGAAAAACTAACCCCCCACTTTTGTCAAAAGGTGGCGCTACTGAGCCCCTCCACCACGCCCATTTCTATGGCTTTGTCCATGTCTACTGGTTGACAATATTGATGTGTGTGTCGAGTTTCATGCAATTTGAAGCATGTTAAGAGCCTCAAAAACACTCAAGAATATTATTACAGTTTGACCTGTTGCCATGGCAACAATATTTCAAATATCAAAAATCCTGTCATAGGTCTACATCTGCTGTGTATTGACATTACACTGATGAAGTTTGAAGCAAATCAGGTAAAAATAAGAGGGTGATCTCAAAACATTTCAAAAAGTGATACACTTCCTGCTGCCAGTTGGTGGCGCTATAACTTTGACTCACAATAGTCACATCCATGTGATCAGACTCCTATAACGAACACACTCGTGAAGTTTCATAAAGATCAATATATGTATTAAGACGTTATAACACATTTCCTGTTTCCTTTTTCTCGCCATAAATTCGTTGCCTCGCCACGGCCAAACCGTTCGAGATATCAAAAATCCCCTGGCAATTTTTAATCATCAGTGTCTTGACTTCATGCTGACCGAGTTTGGTGGCGATCGGATTAATCGTCTAGGAGGAGTATATCAAATTCCAGAGCATGCGTTTTTCAAACAACCCTTAATAGCTGACTTCCTGTTGGCGTGGCGATTAACTTAGAGCGCGAAAGTTGTTCGGCCCGATGAGGTCTATATGTGTACCGAGTTTCATACTAATACGTGCAAGCATGTTTAATATATGGACCAAATTTTCAGACTTTTTTCAAGGGGGCGCTGTCGAGCCCCCCTGCCACGCCCGGGTACCAGCCTCTCCGGCGTCCTAATGGCCGCGGATTCCAATGTGTGTGCCAATTTTCAAGAGTTTTTGAGCATGTTAAGGCCCCCAAAAAGCCCCGGAAGACGGAAAAAAAAAAAAATAAAAAAATAAAAAAAAAATAATAATAATCCTTAGAAGAACAAGAGGGCCCTGTGCGCTTAATTCGCTTGGGCCCTAATAATCCTTAGAAGAACAAGAGGGCCCTGCGCGAATTTTCGCTTGGGCCCTAAATATAGCTGCGAGCAGCGATGGCGGGCCCAAGCCCGGTGGCACCGCCACCCCGGTGGCTTCAGGGCAACTGTGCACAGCGGGCAATAGGCACTTAAAATGGTTAAACATCAAAGGACTATGTCAAATTCACTCCACATCTACTGCACTACAAGGTGCCGCTATAGAGCCCCTCCTCCCTGCCCATTTTCAAAGGATTACATGTGCCAAGTTTTAACATTATTCTGATGAATTTTGAAGCAAATCAGGTAAAAATAAGAGGGTGATCTCAATGTATGCTGAAAGTGACACATTTTCTGCTTCCAGTTGGTGGCGCTATGACTTTGAATCACAATAGTCAAATCCATGTGATCAGCCTCGTACAACGAAGACTAAGCCAAAGTTTCATCAAAATCAATTAATGTATGCAGAAGTTATAACACTTTGTTTCCCTTTTCTTGCCATAAATTCGTTGCCTCGCCACGGCCAAACCGTTTGAGATATCCAAAATCCGTTTGCAATTAAACAACTTCAATGTGTTAGCAACAAGTTAAAAAAGCTTGGTGTAAATTGGATAAACCCTGTAGGAGTAGTAGTATAAAATTCATAGCCTGTTTTTTCAAAAAATTAACATTCAAACAAAAATAGCCGACTTCCTGTTGGTTGGAGCTAATGAATGTAAATTAGAAAATTGTCCAGCTTGATGAGAACAATATGTGTACCGAGTTTGGTGACTGTAGGAAAAACTAACCCCCCCACTTTTGACAAAAGGTGGCGCTACTGAGCCCCTTCACCACGCCCATTTCTATGGCTTTGTCCATGTCTACTGGTTGACAATATTGATGTGTGTGTCGAGTTTCATGCAATTTGAAGCATGTTAAGAGCCTCAAAAACACTCAAGAATATTATTACAGTTTGACCTGTTGCCATGGCAACAATATTTCAAATATCAAAAATCCTGTCATAGGTCTACATCTGCTGTGTATTGACATTACACTGATGAAGTTTGAAGCAAATCAGGTAAAAATAAGAGGGTGATCTCAAAGCATTTTAAAAGTGATACACTTCTTGCTGCCATTTGGTGGCGCTATAACTTTGACTCACAATAGTTACATCCATGTGATCAGACTACTACAACCAACACACTCCTGAAGTTTCATAAACATCAATCAATGTATGCAGAAGTTATAACATTTCCTGTTTCCCTTTTCTCGCCATAAATTCGTTGCCTCGCCACGGCCAAACCGTTTGAGATATCCAAAATCCGTTTGCAATTAAACAACTTCAATGTGTTCGCAACAAGTTAAAAAAAGCTTGGTGTAAATTGGATAAACCCTGTAGGAGTAGTAGTATAAAATTCATAGCCTGTTTTTTCAAAAAATTAACATTCAAACCAAAATAGCTGACTTCCTGTTGGTCGGAGCTAATGAATGTAAATTAGAAAATTGTCCGGCTTGATGAGAATAATATGTGTACCGAGTTTGGTGACTGTAGGAAAAACTAACCCCCCCACTTTTGTCAAAAGGTGGCGCTACTGAGCCCCTCCACCACGCCCATTTCTATGGCTTTGTCCATGTCTACTGGTTGACAATATTGATGTGTGTGTCGAGTTTCATGCAATTTGAAGCATGTTAAGAGCCTCAAAAACACTCAAGAATATTATTACAGTTTGACCTGTTGCCATGGCAACAATATTTCAAATATCAAAAATCCTGTCATAGGTCTACATCTGCTGTGTATTGACATTACACTGATGAAGTTTGAAGCAAATCAGGTAAAAATAAGAGGGTGATCTCAAAACATTTCAAAAAGTGATACACTTCCTGCTGCCAGTTGGTGGCGCTATAACTTTGACTCACAATAGTCACATCCATGTGATCAGACTCCTATAACGAACACACTCGTGAAGTTTCATAAAGATCAATATATGTATTAAGACGTTATAACACATTTCCTGTTTCCTTTTTCTCGCCATAAATTCGTTGCCTCGCCACGGCCAAACCGTTCGAGATATCAAAAATCCCCTGGCAATTTTTAATCATCAGTGTCTTGACTTCATGCTGACCGAGTTTGGTGGCGATCGGATTAATCGTCTAGGAGGAGTATATCAAATTCCAGAGCATGCGTTTTTCAAACAACCCTTAATAGCTGACTTCCTGTTGGCGTGGCGATTAACTTAGAGCGCGAAAGTTGTTCGGCCCGATGAGGTCTATATGTGTACCGAGTTTCATACTAATACGTGCAAGCATGTTTAATATATGGACCAAATTTTCAGACTTTTTTCAAGGGGGCGCTGTCGAGCCCCCTGCCACGCCCGGGTACCAGCCTCTCCGGCGTCCTAATGGCCGCGGATTCCAATGTGTGTGCCAATTTTCAAGAGTTTTTGAGCATGTTAAGGCCCCCAAAAAGCCCCGGAAGACGGAAAAAAAAAATAAAAAAAAAAAAAAATAAAATAATAATAATCCTTAGAAGAACAAGAGGGCCCTGCGCGAATTTTCGCTTGGGCCCTAATAATCCTTAGAAGAACAAGAGGGCCCTGCGCGAATTTTCGCTTGGGCCCTAATAATCCTTAGAAGAACAAGAGGGCCCTGCGCGAATTTTCGCTTGGGCCCTAATAATAAATATAGCTGCGAGCAGCGATGGCGGGCCCAAGCCCGGTGGCACCGCCACCCCGGTGGCTTCAGGGCAACTGTGCACGGCGGGCAATAGGCATTTAAAACGGTAAAACATCAAAGGACTATGTCAAATTCACTCCACATTTACTGCACTACAAGGTGCCGCTATAGAGCCCCTCCTCCCTGCTCATTTTCAAAGGTCTACATCTGACATGTTTTGACATTATTTAAATGAAGTTTGAAGCAAATAGGGTAAACATAAGATGGTGATCTCAAAGCATGCTGAAAGTAACACATTTCCTGCTGCCAGTTGGTGGCGCTATAATTTTGACTCACAATAGTCACATCTATGTGATCAGCCTTGTAGAACGAAGACACAGCCGAAGATTCATCAAAATTAATTAATGTATGCTGAAGTTATAACACTTTGTTTCCCTTTTCTTGCTATTAATTCGTTGCCTCGCCACGGCCAAACCGTTTGAGATATCCAAAATCCGTTTGCAATTAAACAACTTCAATGTGTTAGCAACAAGTTAAAAAAAGCTTGGTGTAAATTGGATAAACCCTGTAGAAGTAGTAGTATAAAATTCATAGCCTGTTTTTTCAAAAAAATAACATCCAAACAAAAATAGCCGACTTCCTGTTGGTCGGAGCTAAAGAATGTAAATTAGAAAATTGTCCGGCTTGATGAGAACAATATGTGTACCGAGTTTGGTGACTGTAGGCAAAACTAACCCCCCCACTTTTGACATAAGGTGGCGCTACTGAGCCCCTTCACCACGCCCATTTCTATGGCTTTGTCCATGTCTACTGGTTGACAATATTGATGTGTGTGTCGAGTTTCATGCAATTTGAAGCATGTTAAGAGCCTCAAAATCACTCAAGAATATTATTACAGTTTGACCTGTTGCCATGGCAACAATACTTCAAATATCAAAAATCCTGTCATAGGTCTACATCTGCTGTGTATTGACATTACACTGATGAAGTTTGAAGCAAATCAGGTAAAAATAAGAGGGTGATTTCAAAGCATTTCAAAAAGGGATACACTTCCTGCTGCCAGTTGGTGGCGCTATAACTTTGACTCACAATAGTCACATCCATGTGATCAGACTACTACAACCAACACACTCGTGAAGTTTCATAAAGATCAATATATGTATGCAGACGTTATAACACATTTCCTGTTTCCTTTTTCTCGCCATAAATTCGTTGCCTCGCCACGGCCAAACCGTTCGAGATATCAAAAATCCGCTGGCAATTTTTAATCATCAATGTCTTGACTTCATGCTGACCGAGTTTGGTGGCGATCGGATTAATCGTCTAGGAGGAGTATATCAAATTCCAGAGCATGCGTTTTTCAAACAACCCTTAATAGCTGACTTCCTGTTGGCATGGCGCTTAACTTAGAGCACGAAAGTTGTTCGGCCCAATGAGGTCTATATGTGTACCGAGTTTCATACTAATACGTGCAAGCGTGTTTAATATATGGACCAAATTTTCGGACTTTTTTCAAGGGGGCGCTGTCAAGCCCCCCTGCCACGCCCGGGTACCAGCCTCTGCGGCGTCCTAATGGCCGCGGATTCCAATGTGTGTGCCAATTTTCAAGAGTTTTTGAGCATGTTAAGGCCCGCAAAAAGCCCTGGAAGATGAAAAAAAAAAAAAAAATAATAATAATAATAATAATAAATATAGCTGCGAGCAGCGATGGCGGGCCCAAGCCCGGTGGCACCGCCACCCCGGTGGCTTCAGGGCAACTGTGCACAGCGGGCAATAGGCACTTAAAACGGTTAAACATCAAAGGACTATGTCAAATTCACTCCACATTTACTGCACTACAAGGTGCTGTTATAGAGCCCCTCCTCCCTGCCCATTTTCAAAGGATTACATGTGCCAAGTTTTAACATTATTCTGATGAATTTTGAAGCAAATCAGGTAAAAATAAGAGGGTGATCTCAATGTATGCTGAAAGTGACACATTTTCTGCTTCCAGTTGGTGGCGCTATGACTTTGAATCACAATAGTCAAATCCATGTGATCAGCCTTGTACAACGAAGACTAAGCCAAAGTTTCATCAAAATCAATTAATGTATGCAGAAGTTATAACACTTTGTTTCCCTTTTCTTGCCATAAATTTGTTGCCTCGCCACGGCCAAACCGTTTGAGATATCCAAAATCCGTTTGCAATTAAACAACTTCAATGTGTTAGCAACAAGTTAAAAAAAGCTTGGTGTAAATTGGATAAACCCTGTAGGAGTAGTAGTATAAAATTCATAGCCTGTTTTTTCAAAAAATTAACATTCAAACCAAAATAGCTGACTTCCTGTTGGTCGGAGCTAATGAATGTAAATTAGAAAATTGTCCGGCTTGATGAGAATAATATGTGTACCGAGTTTGGTGACTGTAGGAAAAACTAACCCCCACTTTTGTCAAAAGGTGGCGCTACTGAGCCCCTCCACCACGCCCATTTCTATGGCTTTGTCCATGTCTACTGGTTGACAATATTGATGTGTGTGTCGAGTTTCATGCAATTTGAAGCATGTTAAGAGCCTCAAAAACACTCAAGAATATTATTACAGTTTGACCTGTTGCCATGGCAACAATATTTCAAATATCAAAAATCCTGTCATAGGTCTACATCTGCTGTGTATTGACATTACACTGATGAAGTTTGAAGCAAATCAGGTAAAAATAAGAGGGTGATCTCAAAGCATTTTAAAAGTGATACACTTCTTGCTGCCATTTGGTGGCGCTATAACTTTGACTCACAATAGTTACATCCATGTGATCAGACTACTACAACCAACACACTCCTGAAGTTTCATAAACATCAATCAATGTATGCAGAAGTTATAACACATTTCCTGTTTCCCTTTTCTCGCCATAAATTCGTTGCCTCGCCACGGCCAAACCATTTGAGATATCCAAAATCCGTTTGCAATTAAACAACTTCAATGTGTTCGCAACAAGTTAAAAAAAGCTTGGTGTAAATTGGATAAACCCTGTAGGAGTAGTAGTATAAAATTCATAGCCTGTTTTTTCAAAAAATTAACATTCAAACCAAAATAGCTGACTTCCTGTTGGTCGGAGCTAATGAATGTAAATTAGAAAATTGTCCGGCTTGATGAGAATAATATGTGTACCGAGTTTGGTGACTGTAGGAAAAACTAACCCCCACTTTTGTCAAAAGGTGGCGCTACTGAGCCCCTCCACCACGCCCATTTCTATGGCTTTGTCCATGTCTACTGGTTGACAATATTGATGTGTGTGTCGAGTTTCATGCAATTTGAAGCATGTTAAGAGCCTCAAAAACACTCAAGAATATTATTACAGTTTGACCTGTTGCCATGGCAACAATATTTCAAATATCAAAAATCCTGTCATAGGTCTACATCTGCTGTGTATTGACATTACACTGATGAAGTTTGAAGCAAATCAGGTAAAAATAAGAGGGTGATCTCAAAGCATTTTAAAAGTGATACACTTCTTGCTGCCATTTGGTGGCGCTATAACTTTGACTCACAATAGTTACATCCATGTGATCAGACTACTACAACCAACACACTCCTGAAGTTTCATAAACATCAATCAATGTATGCAGAAGTTATAACACATTTCCTGTTTCCCTTTTCTCGCCATAAATTCGTTGCCTCGCCACGGCCAAACCATTTGAGATATCCAAAATCCGTTTGCAATTAAACAACTTCAATGTGTTCGCAACAAGTTAAAAAAAGCTTGGTGTAAATTGGATAAACCCTGTAGGAGTAGTAGTATAAAATTCATAGCCTGTTTTTTCAAAAAATTAACATTCAAACCAAAATAGCTGACTTCCTGTTGGTCGGAGCTAATGAATGTAAATTAGAAAATTGTCCGGCTTGATGAGAATAATATGTGTACCGAGTTTGGTGACTGTAGGAAAAACTAACAACCCCACTTTTGTATAAAGGTGGCGCTACTGAGCCCCTCCACCACGCCCATTTCTATGGCTTTGTCCATGTCTACTGGTTGACAATATTGATGTGTGTGTCGAGTCTCATGCAATTTGAAGCATGTTAAGAGCCTCAAAAACACTCAAGAATATTATTACAGTTTGACCTGTTGCCATGGCAACAATATTTCAAATATCAAAAATCCTGTCATAGGTCTACATCTGCTGTGTATTGACATTACACTGATGAAGTTTGAAGCAAATCAGGTAAAAATAAGAGGGTGATCTCAAAGCATTTTAAAAGTGATACACTTCTTGCTGCCATTTGGTGGCGCTATAACTTTGACTCACAATAGTTACATCCATGTGATCAGACTACTACAACCAACACACTCCTGAAGTTTCATAAACATCAATCAATGTATGCAGAAGTTATAACACATTTCCTGTTTCCCTTTTCTCGCCATAAATTCGTTGCCTCGCCACGGCCAAACCATTTGAGATATCCAAAATCCGTTTGCAATTAAACAACTTCAATGTGTTCGCAACAAGTTAAAAAAAAGCTTGGTGTAAATTGGATAAACCCTGTAGGAGTAGTAGTATAAAATTCATAGCCTGTTTTTTCAAAAAATTAATATTCAAACCAAAATAGCTGACTTCCTGTTGGTCGGAGCTAATGAATGTAAATTAGAAAATTGTCCGGCTTGATGAGAATAATATGTGTACCGAGTTTGGTGACTGTAGGAAAAACTAACCCCCCCACTTTTGTCAAAAGGTGGCGCTACTGAGCCCCTCCACCACGCCCATTTCTATGGCTTTGTCCATGTCTATTGGTTGACAATATTGATGTGTGTGTCGAGTTTCATGCAATTTGAAGCATGTTAAGAGCCTCAAAAACACTCAAGAATATTATTACAGTTTGACCTGTTGCCATGGCAACAATATTTCAAATATCAAAAATCCTGTCATAGGTCTACATCTGCTGTGTATTAACATTACACTGATGAAGTTTGAAGCAAATCAGGTAAAAATAAGAGGGTGATCTCAAAACATTTCAAAAAGTGATACACTTCCTGCTGCCAGTTGGTGGCGCTATAACTTTGACTCACAATAGTCACATCCATGTGATCAGACTCCTATAACGAACACACTCGTGAAGTTTCATAAAGATCAATATATGTATTAAGACGTTATAACACATTTCCTGTTTCCCTTTTCTCGCCATAAATTCGTTGCCTCGCCACGGCCAAACCGTTCGAGATATCAAAAATCCCCTGGCAATTTTTAATCATCAGTGTATTGACTTCATGCTGACCGAGTTTGGTGGCGATCGGATTAATCGTCTAGGAGGAGTATATCAAATTCCAGAGCATGCGTTTTTCAAACAACCCTTAATAGCTGACTTCCTGTTGGCGTGGCGATTAACTTAGAGCGCGAAAGTTGTTCGGCCCGATGAGGTCTATATGTGTACCGAGTTTCATGCTAATACGTGCAAACATGTTTAATATATGGACCAAATTTTCAGACTTTTTTCAAGGGGGCGCTGTCGAGCCCCCCTGCCACGCCCGGGTACCAGCCTCTCCGGCGTCCTAATGGCCGCGGATTCCAATGTGTGTGCCAATTTTCAAGAGTTTTTGAGCATGTTAAGGCCCCCAAAAAGCCCCGGAAGACGGAAAAAAAAAAAATAAAAATAAAAAATAATAAATATAGCTGCGAGCAGCGATGGCGGGCCCAAGCCCGGTGGCACCGCCACCCCGGTGGCTTCAGGGCAACTGTGCACAGCGGGCAATAGGCACTTAAAACGGTTAAACATCAAAGGACTATGTCAAATTCACTCCACATTTACTGCACTACAAGGTGCCGTTATAGAGCCCCTCCTCCCTGCCCATTTTCAAAGGATTACATGTGCCAAGTTTTAACATTATTCTGATGAATTTTGAAGCAAATCAGGTAAAAATAAGAGGGTGATCTCAATGTATGCTGAAAGTGACACATTTTCTGCTTCCAGTTGGTGGCGCTATGACTTTGAATCACAATAGTCAAATCCATGTGATCAGCCTTGTACAACGAAGACTAAGCCAAAGTTTCATCAAAATCAATTAATGTATGCAGAAGTTATAACACTTTGTTTCCCTTTTCTTGCCATAAATTCGTTGCCTCGCCACGGCCAAACCGTTTGAGATATCCAAAATCCGTTTGCAATTAAACAACTTCAATGTGTTAGCAACAAGTTAAAAAAGCTTGGTGTAAATTGGATAAACCCTGTAGGAGTAGTAGTATAAAATTCATAGCCTGTTTTTTCAAAAAATTAACATTCAAACCAAAATAGCTGACTTCCTGTTGGTCAGAGCTAATGAATGTAAATTAGAAAATTGTCCGGCTTGATGAGAATAATATGTGTACCGAGTTTGGTGACTGTAGGAAAAACTAACCCCCACTTTTGTCAAAAGGTGGCGCTACTGAGCCCCTCCACCACGCCCATTTCTATGGCTTTGTCCATGTCTACTGGTTGACAATATTGATGTGTGTGTCGAGTTTCATGCAATTTGAAGCATGTTAAGAGCCTCAAAAACACTCAAGAATATTATTACAGTTTGACCTGTTGCCATGGCAACAATATTTCAAATATCAAAAATCCTGTCATAGGTCTACATCTGCTGTGTATTGACATTACACTGATGAAGTTTGAAGCAAATCAGGTAAAAATAAGAGGGTGATCTCAAAGCATTTTAAAAGTGATACACTTCTTGCTGCCATTTGGTGGCGCTATAACTTTGACTCACAATAGTTACATCCATGTGATCAGCCTTGTACAACGAAGACTAAGCCGAAGTTTCATCAAAATCAATTAATGTATGCAGAAGTTATAACACATTTCCTGTTTCCCTTTTCTCGCCATAAATTCGTTGCCTCGCCACGGCCAAACCGTTTGAGATATCTAAAATCCGTTTGCAATTAAACAACTTCAATGTGTTCGCAACAAGTTAAAAAAAGCTTGGTGTAAATTGGATAAACCCTGTAGGAGTAGTAGTATAAAATTCATAGCCTGTTTTTTCAAAAAATTAACATTCAAACCAAAATAGCTGACTTCCTGTTGGTCGGAGCTAATGAATGTAAATTAGAAAATTGTCCGGCTTGATGAGAATAATATGTGTACCGAGTTTGGTGACTGTAGGAAAAACTAACCCCCCCACTTTTGTCAAAAGGTGGCGCTACTGAGCCCCTCCACCACGCCCATTTCTATGGCTTTGTCCATGTCTACTGGTTGACAATATTGATGTGTGTGTCGAGTTTCATGCAAATTGAAGCATGTTAAGAGCCTCAAAAACACTCAAGAATATTATTACAGTTTGACCTGTCGCCATGGCAACGATATTTCAAATATCAAAAATCCTGTCATAGGTCTACATCTGCTGTGTATTGACATTACACTGATGAAGTTTGAAGCAAATCAGGTAAAAATAAGAGGGTGATCTCAAAGCATTTTAAAAGTGATACACTTCTTGCTGCCATTTGGTGGCGCTATAACTTTGACTCACAATAGTTACATCCATGTGATCAGACTACTACAACCAACACACTCCTGAAGTTTCATAAACATCAATCAATGTATGCAGAAGTTATAACACATTTCCTGTTTCCCTTTTCTCGCCATAAATTCGTTGCCTCGCCGTGGCCAAACCGTTTGAGATATCCAAAATCCGTTTGCAATTAAACAACTTCAATGTGTTCGCAACAAGTTAAAAAAAGCTTGGTGTAAATTGGATAAACCCTGTAGGAGTAGTAGTATAAAATTCATAGCCTGTTTTTTCAAAAAATTAACATTCAAACCAAAATAGCTGACTTCCTGTTGGTCGGAGCTAATGAATGTAAATTAGAAAATTGTCCGGCTTGATGAGATCAATATGTGTACCGAGTTTGGTGACTGTAGGAAAAACTAACCCCCCCACTTTTGTCAAAAGGTGGCGCTACTGAGCCCCTCCACCACGCCCATTTCTATGGCTTTGTCCATGTCTACTGGTTGACAATATTGATGTGTGTGTCGAGTTTCGTGCAATTTGAAGCATGTTAAGAGCCTCAAAAACACTCAAGAATAGTATTACAGTTTGACCTGTTGCCATGGCAACAATATTTCAAATATCAAAAATCCTGTCATAGGTCTACATCTGCTGTGTATTGACATTACACTGATGAAGTTTGAAGCAAATCAGGTAAAAATAAGAGGGTGATCTCAAAACATTTCAAAAAGTGATACACTTCCTGCTGCCAGTTGGTGGCGCTATAACTTTGACTCACAATAGTCACATCCATGTGATCAGACTCCTATAACGAACACACTCGTGAAGTTTCATAAAGATCAATATATGTATTAAGACGTTATAACACATTTCCTGTTTCCTTTTTCTCGCCATAAATTCGTTGCCTCGCCACGGCCAAACCGTTCGAGATATCAAAAATCCCCTGGCAATTTTTAATCATCAGTGTCTTGACTTCATGCTGACCGAGTTTGGTGGCGATCGGATTAATCGTCTAGGAGGAGTATATCAAATTCCAGAGCATGCGTTTTTCAAACAACCCTTAATAGCTGACTTCATGTTGGCGTGGCGATTAACTTAGAGCGTGAAAGTTGTTCGGCCCGATGAGGTCTATATGTGTACCGAGTTTCATACTAATACGTGCAAGCGTGTTTAATATATGGACCAAATTTTCAGACTTTTTTCAAGGGGGCGCTGTCGAGCCCCCCTGCCACGCCCGGGTACCAGCCTCTCCGGCGTCCTAATGGCCGCGGATTCCAATGTGTGTGCCAATTTTCAAGAGTTTTTGAGCATGTTAAGGCCCCCAAAAAGCCCCGGAAGACGGAAAAAAAAATAAAAATAAAATAATAAATATAGCTGCGAGCAGCGATGGCGGGCCCAAGCCCGGTGGCACCGCCACCCCGGTGGCTTCAGGGCAACTGTGCACAGCGGGCAATAGGCACTTAAAACGGTTAAACATCAAAGGACTATGTCAAATTCACTCCACATTTACTGCACTACAAGGTGCCGTTATAGAGCCCCTCCTCCCTGCCCATTTTCAAAGGATTACATGTGCCAAGTTTTAACATTATTCTGATGAATTTTGAAGCAAATCAGGTAAAAATAAGAGGGTGATCTCAATGTATGCTGAAAGTGACACATTTTCTGCTTCCAGTTGGTGGCGCTATGACTTTGAATCACAATAGTCAAATCCATGTGATCAGCCTTGTACAACGAAGACTAAGCCAAAGTTTCATCAAAATCAATTAATGTATGCAGAAGTTATAACACTTTGTTTCCCTTTTCTTGCCATAAATTCGTTGCCTCGCCACGGCCAAACCGTTTGAGATATCCAAAATCCGTTTGCAATTAAACAACTTCAATGTGTTCGCAACAAGTTATAAAAAGCTTGGTGTAAATTGGATAAACCCTGTAGGAGTAGTAGTATAAAATTCATAGCCTGTTTTTTCAAAAAATTAACATTCAAACCAAAATAGCTGACTTCCTGTTGGTCGGAGCTAATGAATGTAAATTAGAAAATTGTCCGGCTTGATGAGAATAATATGTGTACCGAGTTTGTTGACTGTAGGAAAAACTAACCCCCCCACTTTTGTCAAAAGGTGGCGCTACTGAGCCCCTCCACCGCGCCCATTTCTATGGCTTTGTCCATGTCTACTGGTTGACAATATTGATGTGTGTGTCGAGTTTCATGCAATTTGAAGCATGTTAAGAGCCTCAAAAACACTCAAGAATATTATTACAGTTTGACCTGTTGCCATGGCAACAATATTTCAAATATCAAAAATCCTGTCATAGATCTACATCTGCTGTGTATTGACATTACACTGATGAAGTTTGAAGCAAATCAGGTAAAAATAAGAGGGTGATCTCAAAACATTTCAAAAAGTGATACACTTCCTGCTGCCAGTTGGTGGCGCTATAACTTTGACTCACAATAGTCACATCCATGTGATCAGACTCCCATAACGAACACACTCGTGAAGTTTCATAAAGATCAATATATGTATTAAGACGTTATAACACATTTCCTGTTTCCTTTTTCTCGCCATAAATTCGTTGCCTCGCCACGGCCAAACCGTTCGAGATATCAAAAATCCCCTGGCAATTTTTAATCATCAGTGTCTTGACTTCATGCTGACCGAGTTTGGTGGCGATCGGATTAATCGTCTAGGAGGAGTATATCAAATTCCAGAGCATGCGTTTTTCAAACAACCCTTAATAGCTGACTTCCTGTTGGCGTGGCGATTAACTTAGAGCGCGAAAGTTGTTCGGCCCGATGAGGTCTATATGTGTACCGAGTTTCATACTAATACGTGCAAGCATGTTTAATATATGGACCAAATTTTCAGACTTTTTTCAAGGGGGCGCTGTCGAGCCCCCCTGCCACGCCCGGGTACCAGCCTCTCCGGCGTCCTAATGGCCGCGGATTCCAATGTGTGTGCCAATTTTCAAGAGTTTTTGAGCATGTTAAGGCCCCCAAAAAGCCCCGGAAGACGAAAAAAAAAAAAAATAAAAAAAAAATAAAAATAATAAATATATAGCTGCGAGCAGCAATGGCGGGCCCAAGCCCGGTGGCACCGCCACCCCGGTGGCTTCAGGGCAACTGTGCAAAGCGGGCAATAGGCACTTAAAACGGTTAAACATCAAAGGACTATGTCAAATTCACTCCACATTTACTGCACTACAAGGTGCCGCTATAGAGCCCCTCCTCCCTGCCCATTTTCAAAGGATTACATGTGCCAAGTTTTAACATTATTCTGATGAATTTTGAAGCAAATCAGGTAAAAATAAGAGGGTGATCTCAATGTATGCTGAAAGTGACACATTTTCTGCTTCCAGTTGGTGGCGCTATGACTTTGAATCACAATAGTCAAATCCATGTGATCAGCCTTGTACAACGAAGACTAAGCCAAAGTTTCATCAAAATCAATTAATGTATGCAGAAGTTATAACACTTTGTTTCCCTTTTCTTGCCATAAATTCGTTGCCTCGCCACGGCCAAACCGTTTGAGATATCCAAAATCCGTTTGCAATTAAACAACTTCAATGTGTTAGCAACAAGTTAAAAAAAGCTTGGTGTAAATTGGATAAACCCTGTAGGAGTAGTAGTATAAAATTCATAGCCTGTTTTTTCAAAAAATTAACATTCAAACCAAAATAGCTGACTTCCTGTTGGTCGGAGCTAATGAATGTAAATTAGAAAATTGTCCGGCTTGATGAGAATAATATGTGTACCGAGTTTGGTGACTGTAGGAAAAACTAACCCCCACTTTTGTCAAAAGGTGGCGCTACTGAGCCCCTCCACCACGCCCATTTCTATGGCTTTGTCCATGTCTACTGGTTGACAATATTGATGTGTGTGTCGAGTTTCATGCAATTTGAAGCATGTTAAGAGCCTCAAAAACACTCAAGAATATTATTACAGTTTGACCTGTTGCCATGGCAACAATATTTCAAATATCAAAAATCCTGTCATAGGTCTACATCTGCTGTGTATTGACATTACACTGATGAAGTTTGAAGCAAATCAGGTAAAAATAAGAGGGTGATCTCAAAGCATTTTAAAAGTGATACACTTCTTGCTGCCATTTGGTGGCGCTATAACTTTGACTCACAATAGTTACATCCATGTGATCAGACTACTACAACCAACACACTCCTGAAGTTTCATAAACATCAATCAATGTATGCAGAAGTTATAACACATTTCCTGTTTCCCTTTTCTCGCCATAAATTCGTTGCCTCGCCACGGCCAAACCGTTTGAGATATCCAAAATCCGTTTGCAATTAAACAACTTCAATGTGTTCGCAACAAGTTAAAAAAAGCTTGGTGTAAATTGGATAAACCCTGTAGGAGTAGTAGTATAAAATTCATAGCCTGTTTTTTCAAAAAATTAACATTCAAACCAAAATAGCTGACTTCCTGTTGGTCGGAGCTAATGAATGTAAATTAGAAAATTGTCCGGCTTGATGAGAATAATATGTGTACCGAGTTTGGTGACTGTAGGAAAAACTAACCCCCCACTTTTGTCAAAAGGTGGCGCTACTGAGCCCCTCCACCACGCCCATTTCTATGGCTTTGTCCATGTCTACTGGTTGACAATATTGATGTGTGTGTCGAGTTTCATGCAATTTGAAGCATGTTAAGAGCCTCAAAAACACTCAAGAATATTATTACAGTTTGACCTGTTGCCATGGCAACAATATTTCAAATATCAAAAATCCTGTCATAGGTCTACATCTGCTGTGTATTGACATTACACTGATGAAGTTTGAAGCAAATCAGGTAAAAATAAGAGGGTGATCTCAAAACATTTCAAAAAGTGATACACTTCCTGCTGCCAGTTGGTGGCGCTATAACTTTGACTCACAATAGTCACATCCATGTGATCAGACTCCTATAACGAACACACTCGTGAAGTTTCATAAAGATCAATATATGTATTAAGACGTTATAACACATTTCCTGTTTCCTTTTTCTCGCCATAAATTCGTTGCCTCGCCACGGCCAAACCGTTCGAGATATCAAAAATCCCCTGGCAATTTTTAATCATCAGTGTCTTGACTTCATGCTGACCGAGTTTGGTGGCGATCGGATTAATCGTCTAGGAGGAGTATATCAAATTCCAGAGCATGCGTTTTTCAAACAACCCTTAATAGCTGACTTCCTGTTGGCGTGGCGATTAACTTAGAGCGCGAAAGTTGTTCGGCCCGATGAGGTCTATATGTGTACCGAGTTTCATACTAATACTTGCAAGCATGTTTAATATATGGACCAAATTTTCAGACTTTTTTCAAGGGGGCGCTGTCGAGCCCCCCTGCCACGCCCGGGTACCAGCCTCTCCGGCGTCCTAATGGCCGCGGATTCCAATGTGTGTGCCAATTTTCAAGAGTTTTTGAGCATGTTAAGGCCCCCAAAAAGCCCCGGAAGACGGAAAAAAAAAAAAAAAAAAAAAAATAATAATAATAATAACGAGCAGCGATGGCGGGCCCAAGCCCGGTGGCACCGCCACCCCGGTGGCTTCAGGGCAACTGTGCACAGCGGGCAATAGGCACTTAAAACGGTTAAACATCAAAGGACTATGTCAAATTCACTCCACATTTAATGCACTACAAGGTGCCGTTATAGAGCCCCTCCTCCCTGCCCATTTTCAAAGGATTACATGTGCCAAGTTTTAACATTATTCTGATGAATTTTGAAGCAAATCAGGTAAAAATAAGAGGGTGATCTCAATGTATGCTGAAAGTGACACATTTTCTGCTTCCAATTGGTGGCGCTATGACTTTGAATCACAATAGTCAAATCAATGTGATCAGCCTTGTACAACGAAGACTAAGCCAAAGTTTCATCAAAATCAATTAATGTATGCAGAAGTTATAACACTTTGTTTCCCTTTTCTTGCCATAAATTCGTTGCCTCGCCACGGCCAAACCGTTTGAGATATCCAAAATCCGTTTGCAATTAAACAACTTCAATGTGTTAGCAACAAGTTAAAAAAAGCTTGGTGTAAATTGGATAAACCCTGTAGGAGTAGTAGTATAAAATTCATAGCCTGTTTTTTCAAAAAATTAACATTCAAACCAAAATAGCTGACTTCCTGTTGGTCGGAGCTAATGAATGTAAATTAGAAAATTGTCCGGCTTGATGAGAATAATATGTGTACCGAGTTTGGTGACTGTAGGAAAAACTAACCCCCACTTTTGTCAAAAGGTGGCGCTACTGAGCCCCTCCACCACGCCCATTTCTATGGCTTTGTCCATGTCTACTGGTTGACAATATTGATGTGTGTGTCGAGTTTCATGCAATTTGAAGCATGTTAAGAGCCTCAAAAACACTCAAGAATATTATTACAGTTTGACCTGTTGCCATGGCAACAATATTTCAAATATCAAAAATCCTGTCATAGGTCTACATCTGCTGTGTATTGACATTACACTGATGAAGTTTGAAGCAAATCAGGTAAAAATAAGAGGGTGATCTCAAAGCATTTTAAAAGTGATACACTTCTTGCTGCCATTTGGTGGCGCTATAACTTTGACTCACAATAGTTACATCCATGTGATCAGACTACTACAACCAACACACTCCTGAAGTTTCATAAACATCAATCAATGTATGCAGAAGTTATAACACATTTCCTGTTTCCCTTTTCTCGCCATAAATTCGTTGCCTCGCCACGGCCAAACCGTTTGAGATATCCAAAATCCGTTTGCAATTAAACAACTTCAATGTGTTCGCAACAAGTTAAAAAAAGCTTGGTGTAAATTGGATAAACCCTGTAGGAGTAGTAGTATAAAATTCATAGCCTGTTTTTTCAAAAAATTAACATTCAAACCAAAATAGCTGACTTCCTGTTGGTCGGAGCTAATGAATGTAAATTAGAAAATTGTCCGGCTTGATGAGAACAATATGTGTACCGAGTTTGGTGACTGTAGGAAAAACTAACCCCCACTTTTGTCAAAAGGTGGCGCTACTGAGCCCCTCCACCACGCCCATTTCTATGGCTTTGTCCATGTCTACTGGTTGACAATATTGATGTGTGTGTCGAGTTTCATGCAATTTGAAGCATGTTAAGAGCCTCAAAAACACTCAAGAATATTATTACAGTTTGACCTGTTGCCATGGCAACAATATTTCAAATATCAAAAATCCTGTCATAGGTCTACATCTGCTGTGTATTGACATTACACTGATGAAGTTTGAAGCAAATCAGGTAAAAATAAGAGGGTGATCTCAAAACATTTCAAAAAGTGATACACTTCCTGCTGCCAGTTGGTGGCGCTATAACTTTGACTCACAATAGTCACATCCATGTGATCAGACTCCTATAACGAACACACTCGTGAAGTTTCATAAAGATCAATATATGTATTAAGACGTTATAACACATTTCCTGTTTCCTTTTTCTCGCCATAAATTCGTTGCCTCGCCACGGCCAAACCGTTCGAGATATCAAAAATCCCCTGGCAATTTTTAATCATCAGTGTCTTGACTTCATGCTGACCGAGTTTGGTGGCGATCGGATTAATCGTCTAGGAGGAGTATATCAAATTCCAGAGCATGCGTTTTTCAAACAACCCTTAATAGCTGACTTCCTGTTGGCGTGGCGATTAACTTAGAGCGCGAAAGTTGTTCGGCCCGATGAGGTCTATATGTGTACCCAGTTTCATACTAATACGTGCAAGCATGTTTAATATATGGACCAAATTTTCAGACTTTTTTCAAGGGGGCGCTGTCGAGCCCCCCTGCCACGCCCGGGTACCAGCCTCTCCGGCGTCCTAATGGCCGCGGATTCCAATGTGTGTGCCAATTTTCAAGAGTTTTTGAGCATGTTAAGGCCCCCAAAAAGCCCCGGAAGACGGAAAAAAAATAAAAAAATAAAAAAAAAAATAATAATAATAATAATAATCCTTAGAAGAACAAGAGGGCCCTGCGCGAATTTTCGCTTGGGCCCTAAATATAGCTGCGAGCAGCGATGGCGGGCCCAAGCCCGGTGGCACCGCCACCCCGGTGGCTTCAGGGCAACTGTGCACAGCGGGCAATAGGCACTTAAAACGGTTAAACATCAAAGGACTATGTCAAATTCACTCCACATTTACTGCACTACAAGGTGCCGCTATAGACCCCTTCCTCCCTGCCCATTTTCAAAGGATTACATGTGCCAAGTTTTAACATTATTCTGATGAATTTTGAAGCAAATCAGGTAAAAATAAGAGGGTGATCTCAATGTATGCTGAAAGTGACACATTTTCTGCTTCCAGTTGGTGGCGCTATGACTTTGAATCACAATAGTCAAATCCATGTGATCAGCCTTGTACAACGAAGACTAAGCCAAAGTTTCATCAAAATCAATTAATGTATGCAGAAGTTATAACACTTTGTTTCCCTTTTCTTGCCATAAATTCGTTGCCTCGCCACGGCCAAACCGTTTGAGATATCCAAAATCCGTTTGCAATTAAACAACTTCAATGTGTTAGCAACAAGTTAAAAAAAGCTTGGTGTAAATTGGATAAACCCTGTAGGAGTAGTAGTATAAAATTCATAGCCTGTTTTTTCAAAAAATTAACATTCAAACCAAAATAGCTGACTTCCTGTTGGTCGGAGCTAATGAATGTAAATGAGAAAATTGTCCGGCTTGATGAGAATAATATGTGTACCGAGTTTGGTGACTGTAGGAAAAACTAACCCCCCCACTTTTGTCAAAAGGTGGCGCTACTGAGCCCCTCCACCACGCCCATTTCTATGGCTTTGTCCATGTCTACTGGTTGACAATATTGATGTGTGTGTCGAGTTTCATGCAATTTGAAGCATGTTAAGAGCCTCAAAAACACTCAAGAATATTATTACAGTTTGACCTGTTGCCATGGCAACAATATTTCAAATATCAAAAATCCTGTCATAGGTCTACATCTGCTGTGTATTGACATTACACTGATGAAGTTTGAAGCAAATCAGGTAAAAATAAGAGGGTGATCTCAAAGCATTTTAAAAGTGATACACTTCTTGCTGCCATTTGGTGGCGCTATAACTTTGACTCACAATAGTTACATCCATGTGATCAGACTACTAGAACCAACACACTCCTGAAGTTTCATAAACATCAATCAATGTATGCAGAAGTTATAACACATTTCCTGTTTCCCTTTTCTCGCCATAAATTCGTTGCCTCGCCACGGCCAAACCGTTTGAGATATCTAAAATCCGTTTGCAATTAAACAACTTCAATGTGTTCGCAACAAGTTAAAAAAGCTTGGTGTAAATTGGATAAACCCTGTAGGAGTAGTAGTATAAAATTCATAGCCTGTTTTTTCAAAAAATTAACATTCAAACCAAAATAGCTGACTTCCTGTTGGTCGGAGCTAATGAATGTAAATTAGAAAATTGTCCGGCTTGGTGAGAATAATATGTGTACCGAGTTTGGTGACTGTAGGAAAAACTAACCCCCACTTTTGTCAAAAGGTGGCGCTACTGAGCCCCTCCACCACGCCCATTTCTATGGCTTTGTCCATGTCTACTGGTTGACAATATTGATGTGTGTGTCGAGTTTCATGCAATTTGAAGCATGTTAAGAGCCTCAAAAACACTCAAGAATATTATTACAGTTTGACCTGTTGCCATGGCAACAATATTTCAAATATCAAAAATCCTGTCATAGGTCTACATCTGCTGTGTATTGACATTACACTGATGAAGTTTGAAGCAAATCAGGTAAAAATAAGAGGGTGATCTCAAAACATTTCAAAAAGTGATACACTTCCTGCTGCCAGTTGGTGGCGCTATAACTTTGACTCACAATAGTCACATCCATGTGATCAGACTCCTATAACGAACACACTCGTGAAGTTTCATAAAGATCAATATATGTATTAAGACGTTATAACACATTTCCTGTTTCCTTTTTCTCGCCATAAATTCGTTGCCTCGCCACGGCCAAACCGTTCGAGATATCAAAAATCCCCTGGCAATTTTTAATCATCAGTGTCTTGACTTCATGCTGACCGAGTTTGGTGGCGATCGGATTAATCGTCTAGGAGGAGTATATCAAATTCCAGAGCATGCCTTTTTCAAACAACCCTTAATAGCTGACTTCCTGTTGGCGTGGCGATTAACTTAGAGCGCGAAAGTTGTTCGGCCCGATGAGGTCTATATGTGTACCGAGTTTCATACTAATACGTGCAAGCATGTTTAATATATGGACCAAATTTTCAGACTTTTTTCAAGGGGGCGCTGTCGAGCCCCCCTGCCACGCCCGGGTACCAGCCTCTCCGGCGTCCTAATGGCCGCGGATTCCAATGTGTGTGCCAATTTTCAAGAGTTTTTGAGCATGTTAAGGCCCCCAAAAAGCCCCGGAAGACGGAAAAAAAAAAAAAAATAAAAAAAAAAATAATAATAATAATCCTTAGAAGAACAAGAGGGCCCTGCGCGAATTTTCGCTTGGGCCCTAATAATCCTTAGAAGAACAAGAGGGCCCTGCGCGAATTTTCGCTTGGGCCCTAATAATCCTTAGAAGAACAAGAGGGCCCTGCGCAAATTTTCGCTTGGGCCCTAATAATAAATATAGCTGCGAGCAGCGATGGCGGGCCCAAGCCCGGTGGCACCGCCACCCCGGTGGCTTCAGGGCAACTGTGCACAGCGGGCAATAGGCACTTAAAACGGTTAAACATCAAAGGACTATGTCAAATTCACTCCACATTTACTGCACTACAAGGTGCCGTTATAGAGCCCCTCCTCCCTGCCCATTTTCAAAGGATTACATGTGCCAAGTTTTAACATTATTCTGATGAATTTTGAAGCAAATCAGGTAAAAATAAGAGGGTGATCTCAATGTATGCTGAAAGTGACACATTTTCTGCTTCCAGTTGGTGGCGCTATGACTTTGAATCACAATAGTCAAATCCATGTGATCAGCCTTGTACAACGAAGACTAAGCCAAAGTTTCATCAAAATCAATTAATGTATGCAGAAGTTATAACACTTTGTTTCCCTTTTCTTGCCATAAATTCGTTGCCTCGCCACGGCCAAACCGTTTGAGATATCCAAAATCCGTTTGCAATTAAACAACTTCAATGTGTTAGCAACAAGTTAAAAAAAGCTTGGTGTAAATTGGATAAACCCTGTAGGAGTAGTAGTATAAAATTCATAGCCTGTTTTTTCAAAAAATTAACATTCAAACCAAAATAGCTGACTTCCTGTTGGTCGGAGCTAATGAATGTAAATTAGAAAATTGTCCGGCTTGATGAGAATAATATGTGTACCGAGTTTGGTGACTGTAGGAAAAACTAACCCCCACTTTTGTCAAAAGGTGGCGCTACTGAGCCCCTCCACCACGCCCATTTCTATGGCTTTGTCCATGTCTACTGGTTGACAATATTGATGTGTGTGTCGAGTTTCATGCAATTTGAAGCATGTTAAGAGCCTCAAAAACACTCAAGAATATTATTACAGTTTGACCTGTTGCCATGGCAACAATATTTCAAATATCAAAAATCCTGTCATAGGTCTACATCTGCTGTGTATTGACATTACACTGATGAAGTTTGAAGCAAATCAGGTAAAAATAAGAGGGTGATCTCAAAGCATTTTAAAAGTGATACACTTCTTGCTGCCATTTGGTGGCGCTATAACTTTGACTCACAATAGTTACATCCATGTGATCAGACTACTACAACCAACACACTCCTGAAGTTTCATAAACATCAATCAATGTATGCAGAAGTTATAACACATTTCCTGTTTCCCTTTTCTCGCCATAAATTCGTTGCCTCGCCACGGCCAAACCGTTTGAGATATCCAAAATCCGTTTGCAATTAAACAACTTCAATGTGTTCGCAACAAGTTAAAAAAGCTTGGTGTAAATTGGATAAACCCTGTAGGAGTAGTAGTATAAAATTCATAGCCTGTTTTTTCAAAAAATTAACATTCAAACCAAAATAGCTGACTTCCTGTTGGTCGGAGCTAATGAATGTAAATTAGAAAATTGTCCGGCTTGATGAGAATAATATGTGTACCGAGTTTGGTGACTGTAGGAAAAACTAACCCCCCCACTTTTGTCAAAAGGTGGCGCTACTGAGCCCCTCCACCACGCCCATTTCTATGGCTTTGTCCATGTCTACTGGTTGACAATATTGATGTGTGTGTCGAGTTTCATGCAATTTGAAGCATGTTAAGAGCCTCAAAAACACTCAAGAATATTATTAAAGTTTGACCTGTTGCCATGGCAACAATATTTCAAATATCAAAAATCCTGTCATAGGTCTACATCTGCTGTGTATTGACATTACACTGATGAAGTTTGAAGCAAATCAGGTAAAAATAAGAGGGTGATCTCAAAACATTTCAAAAAGTGATACACTTCCTGCTTTCAGTTGGTGGCGCTATAACTTTGACTCACAATAGTCACATCCATGTGATCAGACTCCTATAACGAACACACTCGTGAAGTTTCATAAAGATCAATATATGTATTAAGACGTTATAACACATTTCCTGTTTCCTTTTTCTCGCCATAAATTCGTTGCCTCGCCACGGCCAAACCGTTCGAGATATCAAAAATCCCCTGGCAATTTTTAATCATCAGTGTCTTGACTTCATGCTGACCGAGTTTGGTGGCGATCGGATTAATCGTCTAGGAGGAGTATATCAAATTCCAGAGCATGCGTTTTTCAAACAACCCTTAATAGCTGACTTCCTGTTGGCGTGGCGATTAACTTAGAGCGCGAAAGTTGTTCGGCCCGATGAGGTCTATATGTGTACCGAGTTTCATACTAATACGTGCAAGCATGTTTAATATATGGACCAAATTTTCAGACTTTTTTCAAGGGGGCGCTGTCGAGCCCCCCTGCCACGCCCGGGTAGCAGCCTCTCCGGCGTCCTAATGGCCGCGGATTCCAATGTGTGTGCCAATTTTCAAGAGTTTTTGAACATGTTAAGGCCCCCAAAAAGCCCCGGAAGACGGAAAAAAAAAAAAAAAAAAAAAAATAAAAAAATAATCCTTAGAAGAAATATAGCTGCGAGCAGCGATGGCGGGCCCAAGCCCGGTGGCACCGCCACCCCGGTGGCTTCAGGGCAACTGTGCACAGCGGGCAATAGGCACTTAAAACGGTTAAACATCAAAGGACTATGTCAAATTCACTCTACATTTACTGCACTACAAGGTGCCGTTATAGAGCCCCTCCTCCCTGCCCATTTTCAAAGGATTACATGTGCCAAGTTTTAACATTATTCTGATTAATTTTGAAGCAAATCAGGTAAAAATAAGAGGGTGATCTCAATGTATGCTGAAAGTGACACATTTTCTGCTTCCAGTTGGTGGCGCTATGACTTTGAATCACAATAGTCAAATCCATGTGATCAGCCTTGTACAACGAAGACTGAGCCAAAGTTTCATCAAAATCAATTAATGTATGCAGAAGTTATAACACTTTGTTGCCCTTTTCTTGCCATAAATTCGTTGCCTCGCCACGGCCAAACCGTTTGAGATATCCAAAATCCGTTTGCAATTAAACAACTTCAATGTGTTAGCAACAAGTTAAAAAAAGCTTGGTGTAAATTGGATAAACCCTGTAGGAGTAGTAGTATAAAATTCATAGCCTGTTTTTTCAAAAAATTAACATTCAAACCAAAATAGCTGACTTCCTGTTGGTCGGAGCTAATGAATGTAAATGAGAAAATTGTCCGGCTTGATGAGAATAATATGTGTACCGAGTTTGGTGACTGTAGGAAAAACTAACCCCCCACTTTTGTCAAAAGGTGGCGCTACTGAGCCCCTCCACCACGCCCATTTCTATGGCTTTGTCCATGTCTACTGGTTGACAATATTGATGTGTGTGTCGAGTTTCATGCAATTTGAAGCATGTTAAGAGCCTCAAAAACACTCAAGAATATTATTACAGTTTGACCTGTTGCCATGGCAACAATATTTCAAATATCAAAAATCCTGTCATAGGTCTACATCTGCTGTGTATTGACATTACACTGATGAAGTTTGAAGCAAATCAGGTAAAAATAAGAGGGTGATCTCAAAGCATTTTAAAAGTGATACACTTCTTGCTGCCATTTGGTGGCGCTATAACTTTGACTCACAATAGTTACATCCATGTGATCAGACTACTAGAACCAACACACTCCTGAAGTTTCATAAACATCAATCAATGTATGCAGAAGTTATAACACATTTCCTGTTTCCCTTTTCTCGCCATAAATTCGTTGCCTCGCCACGGCCAAACCGTTTGAGATATCCAAAATCCGTTTGCAATTAAACAACTTCAATGTGTTCGCAACAAGTTAAAAAAAGCTTGGTGTAAATTGGATAAACCCTGTAGGAGTAGTAGTATAAAATTCATAGCCTGTTTTTTCAAAAAATTAACATTCAAACCAAAATAGCTGACTTCCTGTTGGTCGGAGCTAATGAATGTAAATTAGAAAATTGTCCGGCTTGGTGAGAATAATATGTGTACCGAGTTTGGTGACTGTAGGAAAAACTAACCCCCACTTTTGTCAAAAGGTGGCGCTACTGAGCCCCTCCACCACGCCCATTTCTATGGCTTTGTCCATGTCTACTGGTTGACAATATTGATGTGTGTGTCGAGTTTCATGCAATTTGAAGCATGTTAAGAGCCTCAAAAACACTCAAGAATATTATTACAGTTTGACCTGTTGCCATGGCAACAATATTTCAAATATCAAAAATCCTGTCATAGGTCTACATCTGCTGTGTATTGACATTACACTGATGAAGTTTGAAGCAAATCAGGTAAAAATAAGAGGGTGATCTCAAAACATTTCAAAAAGTGATACACTTCCTGCTGCCAGTTGGTGGCGCTATAACTTTGACTCACAATAGTCACATCCATGTGATCAGACTCCTATAACGAACACACTCGTGAAGTTTCATAAAGATCAATATATGTATTAAGACGTTATAACACATTTCCTGTTTCCTTTTTCTCGCCATAAATTCGTTGCCTCGCCACGGCCAAACCGTTCGAGATATCAAAAATCCCCTGGCAATTTTTAATCATCAGTGTCTTGACTTCATGCTGACCGAGTTTGGTGGCGATCGGATTAATCGTCTAGGAGGAGTATATCAAATTCCAGAGCATGCCTTTTTCAAACAACCCTTAATAGCTGACTTCCTGTTGGCGTGGCGATTAACTTAGAGCGCGAAAGTTGTTCGGCCCGATGAGGTCTATATGTGTACCGAGTTTCATACTAATACGTGCAAGCATGTTTAATATATGGACCAAATTTTCAGACTTTTTTCAAGGGGGCGCTGTCGAGCCCCCCTGCCACGCCCGGGTACCAGCCTCTCCGGCGTCCTAATGGCCGCGGATTCCAATGTGTGTGCCAATTTTCAAGAGTTTTTGAGCATGTTAAGGCCCCCAAAAAGCCCCGGAAGACGGAAAAAAAAAAAAAAAAAAAAAAATAATAATAATAATCCTTAGAAGAACAAGAGGGCCCTGCGCGAATTTTCGCTTGGGCCCTAATAATCCTTAGAAGAACAAGAGGGCCCGGCGCGAATTTTCGCTTGGGCCCTAATAATCCTTAGAAGAACAAGAGGGCCCTGCGCGAATTTTCGCTTGGGCCCTAATAATAAATATAGCTGCGAGCAGCGATGGCGGGCCCAAGCCCGGTGGCACCGCCACCCCGGTGGCTTCAGGGCAACTGTGCACAGCGGGCAATAGGCACTTAAAACGGTTAAACATCAAAGGACTATGTCAAATTCACTCCACATTTACTGCACTACAAGGTGCCGTTATAGAGCCCCTCCTCCCTGCCCATTTTCAAAGGATTACATGTGCCAAGTTTTAACATTATTCTGATGAATTTTGAAGCAAATCAGGTAAAAATAAGAGGGTGATCTCAATGTATGCTGAAAGTGACACATTTTCTGCTTCCAGTTGGTGGCGCTATGACTTTGAATCACAATAGTCAAATCCATGTGATCAGCCTTGTACAACGAAGACTAAGCCAAAGTTTCATCAAAATCAATTAATGTATGCAGAAGTTATAACACTTTGTTTCCCTTTTCTTGCCATAAATTCGTTGCCTCGCCACGGCCAAACCGTTTGAGATATCCAAAATCCGTTTGCAATTAAACAACTTCAATGTGTTAGCAACAAGTTAAAAAAAGCTTGGTGTAAATTGGATAAACCCTGTAGGAGTAGTAGTATAAAATTCATAGCCTGTTTTTTCAAAAAATTAACATTCAAACCAAAATAGCTGACTTCCTGTTGGTCGGAGCTAATGAATGTAAATTAGAAAATTGTCCGGCTTGATGAGAATAATATGTGTACCGAGTTTGGTGACTGTAGGAAAAACTAACCCCCACTTTTGTCAAAAGGTGGCGCTACTGAGCCCCTCCACCACGCCCATTTCTATGGCTTTGTCCATGTCTACTGGTTGACAATATTGATGTGTGTGTCGAGTTTCATGCAATTTGAAGCATGTTAAGAGCCTCAAAAACACTCAAGAATATTATTACAGTTTGACCTGTTGCCATGGCAACAATATTTCAAATATCAAAAATCCTGTCATAGGTCTACATCTGCTGTGTATTGACATTACACTGATGAAGTTTGAAGCAAATCAGGTAAAAATAAGAGGGTGATCTCAAAGCATTTTAAAAGTGATACACTTCTTGCTGCCATTTGGTGGCGCTATAACTTTGACTCACAATAGTTACATCCATGTGATCAGACTACTACAACCAACACACTCCTGAAGTTTCATAAACATCAATCAATGTATGCAGAAGTTATAACACATTTCCTGTTTCCCTTTTCTCGCCATAAATTCGTTGCCTCGCCACGGCCAAACCGTTTGAGATATCCAAAATCCGTTTGCAATTAAACAACTTCAATGTGTTCGCAACAAGTTAAAAAAAGCTTGGTGTAAATTGGATAAACCCTGTAGGAGTAGTAGTATAAAATTCATAGCCTGTTTTTTCAAAAAATTAACATTCAAACCAAAATAGCTGACTTCCTGTTGGTCGGAGCTAATGAATGTAAATTAGAAAATTGTCCGGCTTGATGAGAATAATATGTGTACCGAGTTTGGTGACTGTAGGAAAAACTAACCCCCACTTTTGTCAAAAGGTGGCGCTACTGAGCCCCTCCACCACGCCCATTTCTATGGCTTTGTCCATGTCTACTGGTTGACAATATTGATGTGTGTGTCGAGTTTCATGCAATTTGAAGCATGTTAAGAGCCTCAAAAACACTCAAGAATATTATTAAAGTTTGACCTGTTGCCATGGCAACAATATTTCAAATATCAAAAATCCTGTCATAGGTCTACATCTGCTGTGTATTGACATTACACTGATGAAGTTTGAAGCAAATCAGGTAAAAATAAGAGGGTGATCTCAAAACATTTCAAAAAGTGATACACTTCCTGCTTTCAGTTGGTGGCGCTATAACTTTGACTCACAATAGTCACATCCATGTGATCAGACTCCTATAACGAACACACTCGTGAAGTTTCATAAAGATCAATATATGTATTAAGACGTTATAACACATTTCCTGTTTCCTTTTTCTCGCCATAAATTCGTTGCCTCGCCACGGCCAAACCGTTCGAGATATCAAAAATCCCCTGGCAATTTTTAATCATCAGTGTCTTGACTTCATGCTGACCGAGTTTGGTGGCGATCGGATTAATCGTCTAGGAGGAGTATATCAAATTCCAGAGCATGCGTTTTTCAAACAACCCTTAATAGCTGACTTCCTGTTGGCGTGGCGATTAACTTAGAGCGCGAAAGTTGTTCGGCCCGATGAGGTCTATATGTGTACCGAGTTTCATACTAATACGTGCAAGCATGTTTAATATATGGACCAAATTTTCAGACTTTTTTCAAGGGGGCGCTGTCGAGCCCCCCTGCCACGCCCGGGTAGCAGTCTCTCCGGCGTCCTAATGGCCGCGGATTCCAATGTGTGTGCCAATTTTCAAGAGTTTTTGAGCATGTTAAGGCCCCCAAAAAGCCCCGGAAGACGGAAAAAAAAATAAAAAAAAAATAAAAAAAAAATAATCCTTAGAAGAAATATAGCTGCGAGCAGCGATGGCGGGCCCAAGCCCGGTGGCACCGCCACCCCGGTGGCTTCAGGGCAACTGTGCACAGCGGGCAATAGGCACTTAAAACGGTTAAACATCAAAGGACTATGTCAAATTCACTCTACATTTACTGCACTACAAGGTGCCGTTATAGAGCCCCTCCTCCCTGCCCATTTTCAAAGGATTACATGTGCCAAGTTTTAACATTATTCTGATTAATTTTGAAGCAAATCAGGTAAAAATAAGAGGGTGATCTCAATGTATGCTGAAAGTGACACATTTTCTGCTTCCAGTTGGTGGCGCTATGACTTTGAATCACAATAGTCAAATCCATGTGATCAGCCTTGTACAACGAAGACTGAGCCAAAGTTTCATCAAAATCAATTAATGTATGCAGAAGTTATAACACTTTGTTGCCCTTTTCTTGCCATAAATTCGTTGCCTCGCCACGGCCAAACCGTTTGAGATATCCAAAATCCGTTTGCAATTAAACAACTTCAATGTGTTAGCAACAAGTTAAAAAAAGCTTGGTGTAAATTGGATAAACCCTGTAGGAGTAGTAGTATAAAATTCATAGCCTGTTTTTTCAAAAAATTAACATTCAAACCAAAATAGCTGACTTCCTGTTGGTCGGAGCTAATGAATGTAAATTAGAAAATTGTCCGGCTTGATGAGAATAATATATGTACCGAGTTTGGTGACTGTAGGAAAAACTAACCCCCCACTTTTGTCAAAAGGTGGCGCTACTGAGCCCCTCCACCACGCCCATTTCTATGGCTTTGTCCATGTCTACTGGTTGACAATATTGATGTGTGTGTCGAGTTTCATGCAATTTGAAGCATGTTAAGAGCCTCAAAAACACTCAAGAATATTATTACAGTTTGACCTGTTGCCATGGCAACAATATTTCAAATATCAAAAATCCTGTCATAGGTCTACATCTGCTGTGTATTGACATTACACTGATGAAGTTTGAAGCAAATCAGGTAAAAATAAGAGGGTGATCTCAAAGCATTTTAAAAGTGATACACTTCTTGCTGCCATTTGGTGGCGCTATAACTTTGACTCACAATAGTTACATCCATGTGATCAGACTACTACAACCAACACACTCCTGAAGTTTCATAAACATCAATCAATGTATGTAGAAGTTATAACACATTTCCTGTTTCCCTTTTCTCGCCATAAATTCGTTGCCTCGCCACGGACAAACCGTTTGAGATATCCAAAATCCGTTTGCAATTAAACAACTTCAATGTGTTCGCAACAAGTTAAAAAAAGCTTGGTGTAAATTGGATAAACCCTGTAGGAGTAGTAGTATAAAATTCATAGCCTGTTTTTTCAAAAAATTAACATTCAAACCAAAATAGCTGACTTCCTGTTGGTCGGAGCTAATGAATGTAAATTAGAAAATTGTCCGGCTTGATGAGAATAATATGTGTACCGAGTTTGGTGACTGTAGGAAAAACTAACCCCCCCACTTTTGTCAAAAGGTGGCGCTACTGAGCCCCTCCACCATGCCCATTTCTATGGCTTTGTCCATGTCTACTGGTTGACAATATTGATGTGTGTGTCGAGTTTCATGCAATTTGAAGCATGTTAAGAGCCTCAAAAACACTCAAGAATATTATTACAGTTTGACCTGTTGCCATGGCAACAATATTTCAAATATCAAAAATCCTGTCATAGGTCTACATCTGCTGTGTATTGACATTACACTGATGAAGTTTGAAGCAAATCAGGTAAAAATAAGAGGGTGATCTCAAAACATTTCAAAAAGTGATACACTTCCTGCTGCCAGTTGGTGGCGCTATAACTTTGACTCACAATAGTCACATCCATGTGATCAGACTCCTATAACGAACACACTCGTGAAGTTTCATAAAGATCAATATATGTATTAAGACGTTATAACACATTTCCTGTTTCCTTTTTCTCGCCATAAATTCGTTGCCTCGCCACGGCCAAACCGTTCGAGATATCAAAAATCCCCTGGCAATTTTTAATCATCAGTGTCTTGACTTCATGCTGACCGAGTTTGGTGGCGATCGGATTAATCGTCTAGGAGGAGTATATCAAATTCCAGAGCATGCGTTTTTCAAACAACCCTTAATAGCTGACTTCCTGTTGGCGTGGCGATTAACTTAGAGCGCGAAAGTTGTTCGGCCCGATGAGGTCTATATGTGTACCGAGTTTCATACTAATACGTGCAAGCATGTTTAATATATGGACCAAATTTTCAGACTTTTTTCAAGGGGGCGCTGTCGAGCCCCCCTGCCACGCCCGGGTACCAGCCTCTCCGGCGTCCTAATGGCCGCGGATTCCAATGTGTGTGCCAATTTTCAAGAGTTTTTGAGCATGTTAAGGCCCCCAAAAAGCCCCGGAAGACGGAAAAAAAAAATAAAAAAAAAATAAAAAATAAAAAAAAATAATAATAATCCTTAGAAGAACAAGAGGGCCCTGCGCGAATTTTCGCTTGGGCCCTAATAATAATCCTTAGAAGAACAAGAGGGCCCTGCGCGAATTTTCGCTTGGGCCCTAAATATAGCTGCGAGCAGCGATGGCGGGCCCAAGCCCGGTGGCACCGCCACCCCGGTGGCTTCAGGGCAACTGTGCACAGCGGGCAATAGGCACTTAAAACGGTTAAACATCAAAGGACTATGTCAAATTCACTCCACATTTACTGCACTACAAGGTGCCGCTATAGACCCCTTCCTCCCTGCCCATTTTCAAAGGATTACATGTGCCAAGTTTTAACATTATTCTGATGAATTTTGAAGCAAATCAGGTAAAAATAAGAGGGTGATCTCAATGTATGCTGAAAGTGACACATTTTCTGCTTCCAGTTGGTGGCGCTATGACTTTGAATCACAATAGTCAAATCCATGTGATCAGCCTTGTACAACGAAGACTAAGCCAAAGTTTCATCAAAATCAATTAATGTATGCAGAAGTTATAACACTTTGTTTCCCTTTTCTTGCCATAAATTCGTTGCCTCGCCACGGCCAAACCGTTTGAGATATCCAAAATCCGTTTGCAATTAAACAACTTCAATGTGTTAGCAACAAGTTAAAAAAAGCTTGGTGTAAATTGGATAAACCCTGTAGGAGTAGTAGTATAAAATTCATAGCCTGTTTTTTCAAAAAATTAACATTCAAACCAAAATAGCTGACTTCCTGTTGGTCGGAGCTAATGAATGTAAATTAGAAAATTGTCCGGCTTGATGAGAATAATATGTGTACCGAGTTTGGTGACTGTAGGAAAAACTAACCCCCACTTTTGTCAAAAGGTGGCGCTACTGAGCCCCTCCACCACGCCCATTTCTATGGCTTTGTCCATGTCTACTGGTTGACAATATTGATGTGTGTGTCGAGTTTCATGCAATTTGAAGCATGTTAAGAGCCTCAAAAACACTCAAGAATATTATTACAGTTTGACCTGTTGCCATGGCAACAATATTTCAAATATCAAAAATCCTGTCATAGGTCTACATCTGCTGTGTATTGACATTACACTGATGAAGTTTGAAGCAAATCAGGTAAAAATAAGAGGGTGATCTCAAAGCATTTTAAAAGTGATACACTTCTTGCTGCCATTTGGTGGCGCTATAACTTTGACTCACAATAGTTACATCCATGTGATCAGACTACTACAACCAACACACTCCTGAAGTTTCATAAACATCAATCAATGTATGCAGAAGTTATAACACATTTCCTGTTTCCCTTTTCTCGCCATAAATTCGTTGCCTCGCCACGGCCAAACCGTTTGAGATATCCAAAATCCGTTTGCAATTAAACAACTTCAATGTGTTCGCAACAAGTTAAAAAAAGCTTGGTGTAAATTGGATAAACCCTGTAGGAGTAGTAGTATAAAATTCATAGCCTGTTTTTTCAAAAAATTAACATTCAAACCAAAATAGCTGACTTCCTGTTGGTCGGAGCTAATGAATGTAAATTAGAAAATTGTCCGGCTTGATGAGAATAATATGTGTACCGAGTTTGGTGACTGTAGGAAAAACTAACCCCCCCACTTTTGTCAAAAGGTGGCGCTACTGAGCCCCTCCACCACGCCCATTTCTATGGCTTTGTCCATGTCTACTGGTTGACAATATTGATGTGTGTGTCGAGTTTCATGCAATTTGAAGCATGTTAAGAGCCTCAAAAACACTCAAGAATATTATTAAAGTTTGACCTGTTGCCATGGCAACAATATTTCAAATATCAAAAATCCTGTCATAGGTCTACATCTGCTGTGTATTGACATTACACTGATGAAGTTTGAAGCAAATCAGGTAAAAATAAGAGGGTGATCTCAAAACATTTCAAAAAGTGATACACTTCCTGCTGCCAGTTGGTGGCGCTATAACTTTGACTCACAATAGTCACATCCATGTGATCAGACTCCTATAACGAACACACTCGTGAAGTTTCATAAAGATCAATATATGTATTAAGACGTTATAACACATTTCCTGTTTCCTTTTTCTCGCCATAAATTCGTTGCCTCGCCACGGCCAAACCGTTTGAGATATCAAAAATCCCCTGGCAATTTTTAATCATCAGTGTCTTGACTTCATGCTGACCGAGTTTGGTGGCGATCGGATTAATCGTCTAGGAGGAGTATATCAAATTCCAGAGCATGCGTTTTTCAAACAACCCTTAATAGCTGACTTCCTGTTGGCGTGGCGATTAACTTAGAGCGCGAAAGTTGTTCGGCCCGATGAGGTCTATATGTGTACCGAGTTTCATACTAATACGTGCAAGCATGTTTAATATATGGACCAAATTTTCAGACTTTTTTCAAGGGGGCGCTGTCGAGCCCCCCTGCCACGCCCGGGTACCAGCCTCTCCGGCGTCCTAATGGCCGCGGATTCCAATGTGTGTGCCAATTTTCAAGAGTTTTTGAGCATGTTAAGGCCCCCAAAAAGCCCCGGAAGACGGAAAAAAAAAATAAAAAAAAATAATAATAAATATAGCTGCGAGCAGCGATGGCGGGCCCAAGCCCGGTGGCACCGCCACCCCGGTGGCTTCAGGGCAACTGTGCACAGCGGGCAATAGGCACTTAAAACGGTTAAACATCAAAGGACTATGTCAAATTCACTCCACATTTACTGCACTACAAGGTGCCGTTATAGAGCCCCTCCTCCCTGCCCATTTTCAAAGGATTACATGTGCCAAGTTTTAACATTATTCTGATGAATTTTGAAGCAAATCAGGTAAAAATAAGAGGGTGATCTCAATGTATGCTGAAAGTGACACATTTTCTGCTTCCAGTTGGTGGCGCTATGACTTTGAATCACAATAGTCAAATCCATGTGATCAGCCTTGTACAACGAAGACTAAGCCAAAGTTTCATCAAAATCAATTAATGTATGCAGAAGTTATAACACTTTGTTGCCCTTTTCTTGCCATAAATTCGTTGCCTCGCCACGGCCAAACCGTTTGAGATATCCAAAATCCGTTTGCAATTAAACAACTTCAATGTGTTAGCAACAAGTTAAAAAAGCTTGGTGTAAATTGGATAAACCCTGTAGGAGTAGTAGTATAAAATTCATAGCCTGTTTTTTCAAAAAATTAACATTCAAACCAAAATAGCTGACTTCCTGTTGGTCGGAGCTAATGAATGTAAATTAGAAAATTGTCCGGCTTGATGAGAATAATATGTGTACCGAGTTTGGTGACTGTAGGAAAAACTAACCCCCACTTTTGTCAAAAGGTGGCGCTACTGAGCCCCTCCACCACGCCCATTTCTATGGCTTTGTCCATGTCTACTGGTTGACAATATTGATGTGTGTGTCGAGTTTCATGCAATTTGAAGCATGTTAAGAGCCTCAAAAACACTCAAGAATATTATTACAGTTTGACCTGTTGCCATGGCAACAATATTTCAAATATCAAAAATCCTGTCATAGGTCTACATCTGCTGTGTATTGACATTACACTGATGAAGTTTGAAGCAAATCAGGTAAAAATAAGAGGGTGATCTCAAAGCATTTTAAAAGTGATACACTTCTTGCTGCCATTTGGTGGCGCTATAACTTTGACTCACAATAGTTACATCCATGTGATCAGACTACTACAACCAACACACTCCTGAAGTTTCATAAACATCAATCAATGTATGCAGAAGTTATAACACATTTCCTGTTTCCCTTTTCTCGCCATAAATTCGTTGCCTCGCCACGGCCAAACCGTTTGAGATATCCAAAATCCGTTTGCAATTAAACAACTTCAATGTGTTCGCAACAAGTTAAAAAAAGCTTGGTGTAAATTGGATAAACCCTGTAGGAGTAGTAGTATAAAATTCATAGCCTGTTTTTTCAAAAAATTAACATTCAAACCAAAATAGCTGACTTCCTGTTGGTCGGAGCTAATGAATGTAAATTAGAAAATTGTCCGGCTTGATGAGAATAATATGTGTACCGAGTTTGGTGACTGTAGGAAAAACTAACCCCCCCACTTTTGTCAAAAGGTGGCGCTACTGAGCCCCTCCACCACGCCCATTTCTATGGCTTTGTCCATGTCTACTGGTTGACAATATTGATGTGTGTGTCGAGTTTCATGCAATTTGAAGCATGTTAAGAGCCTCAAAAACACTCAAGAATATTATTACAGTTTGACCTGTTGCCATGGCAACAATATTTCAAATATCAAAAATCCTGTCATAGGTCTACATCTGCTGTGTATTGACATTACACTGATGAAGTTTGAAGCAAATCAGGTAAAAATAAGAGGGTGATCTCAAAACATTTCAAAAAGTGATACACTTCCTGCTGCCAGTTGGTGGCGCTATAACTTTGACTCACAATAGTCACATCCATGTGATCAGACTCCTATAACGAACGCACTCGTGAAGTTTCATAAAGATCAATATATGTATTAAGACGTTATAACACATTTCCTGTTTCCTTTTTCTCGCCATAAATTCGTTGCCTCGCCACGGCCAAACCGTTCGAGATATCAAAAATCCCCTGGCAATTTTTAATCATCAGTGTCTTGACTTCATGCTGACCGAGTTTGGTGGCGATCGGATTAATCGTCTAGGAGGAGTATATCAAATTCCAGAGCATGCGTTTTTCAAACAACCCTTAATAGCTGACTTCCTGTTGGCGTGGCGATTAACTTAGAGCGCGAAAGTTGTTCGGCCCGATGAGGTCTATATGTGTACCGAGTTTCATACTAATACGTGCAAGAATGTTTAATATATGGACCAAATTTTCAGACTTTTTTCAAGGGGGCGCTGTCGAGCCCCCCTGCCACGCCCGGGTACCAGCCTCTCCGGCGTCCTAATGGCCGCGGATTCCAATGTGTGTGCCAATTTTCAAGAGTTTTTGAGCATGTTAAGGCCCCCAAAAAGCCCCGGAAGACGGAAAAAAAAAAAAAAAAAAAAAAAATAATAATCCTTAGAAGAACAAGAGGGCCCTGCGCGAATTTTCGCTTGGGCCCTAATAATCCTTAGAAGAACAAGAGGGCCCTGCGCGAATTTTCGCTTGGGCCCTAAAAATAAAACAAAAATAAAATAAATATAGCTGCGAGCAGCGATGGCGGGCCCAAGCCCGGTGGCACCGCCACCCCGGTGGCTTCAGGGCAACTGTGCACAGCGGGCAATAGGCACTTAAAACGGTTAAACATCAAAGGACTATGTCAAATTCACTCCACATTTACTGCACTACAAGGTGCCGTTATAGAGCCCCTCCTCCCTGCCCATTTTCAAAGGATTACATGTGCCAAGTTTTAACATTATTCTGATGAATTTTGAAGCAAATCAGGTAAAAATAAGAGGGTGATCTCAATGTATGCTGAAAGTGACACATTTTCTGCTTCCAGTTGGTGGCGCTATGACTTTGAATCACAATAGTCAAATCCATGTGATCAGCCTTGTACAACGAAGACTAAGCCAAAGTTTCATCAAAATCAATTAATGTATGCAGAAGTTATAACACTTTGTTTCCCTTTTCTTGCCATAAATTCGTTGCCTCGCCACGGCCAAACCGTTTGAGATATCCAAAATCCGTTTGCAATTAAACAACTTCAATGTGTTAGCAACAAGTTAAAAAAAGCTTGGTGTAAATTGGATAAACCCTGTAGGAGTAGTAGTATAAAATTCATAGCCTGTTTTTTCAAAAAATTAACATTCAAACCAAAATAGCTGACTTCCTGTTGGTCGGAGCTAATGAATGTAAATTAGAAAATTGTCCGGCTTGATGAGAACAATATGTGTACCGAGTTTGGTGACTGTAGGAAAAACTAACCCCCCCACTTTTGTCAAAAGGTGGCGCTACTGAGCCCCTCCACCACGCCCATTTCTATGGCTTTGTCCATGTCTACTGGTTGACAATATTGATGTGTGTGTCGAGTTTCATGCAATTTGAAGCATGTTAAGAGCCTCAAAAACACTCAAGAATATTATTACAGTTTGACCTGTTGCCATGGCAACAATATTTCAAATATCAAAAATCCTGTCATAGGTCTACATCTGCTGTGTATTGACATTACACTGATGAAGTTTGAAGCAAATCAGGTAAAAATAAGAGGGTGATCTCAAAGCATTTTAAAAGTGATACACTTCTTGCTGCCATTTGGTGGCGCTATAACTTTGACTCACAATAGTTACATCCATGTGATCAGACTACTACAACCAACACACTCCTGAAGTTTCATAAACATCAATCAATGTATGCAGAAGTTATAACACATTTCCTGTTTCCCTTTTCTCGCCATAAATTCGTTGCCTTGCCACGGCCAAACCGTTTGAGATATCCAAAATCCGTTTGCAATTAAACAACTTCAATGTGTTCGCAACAAGTTAAAAAAGCTTGGTGTAAATTGGATAAACCCTGTAGGAGTAGTAGTATAAAATTCATAGCCTGTTTTTTCAAAAAATTAACATTCAAACCAAAATAGCTGACTTCCTGTTGGTCGGAGCTAATGAATGTAAATTAGAAAATTGTCCGGCTTGATGAGAATAATATGTGTACCGAGTTTGGTGACTGTAGGAAAAACTAACCCCCACTTTTGTCAAAAGGTGGCGCTACTGAGCCCCTCCACCACGCCCATTTCTATGGCTTTGTCCATGTCTACTGGTTGACAATATTGATGTGTGTGTCGAGTTTCATGCAATTTGAAGCATGTTAAGAGCCTCAAAAACACTCAAGAATATTATTACAGTTTGACCTGTTGCCATGGCAACAATATTTCAAATATCAAAAATCCTGTCATAGGTCTACATCTGCTGTGTATTGACATTACACTGATGAAGTTTGAAGCAAATCAGGTAAAAATAAGAGGGTGATCTCAAAACATTTCAAAAAGTGATACACTTCCTGCTGCCAGTTGGTGGCGCTATAACTTTGACTCACAATAGTCACATCCATGTGATCAGACTCCTATAACGAACACACTCGTGAAGTTTCATAAAGATCAATATATGTATTAAGACGTTATAACACATTTCCTGTTTCCTTTTTCTCGCCATAAATTCGTTGCCTCGCCACGGCCAAACCGTTCGAGATATCAAAAATCCCCTGGCAATTTTTAATCATCAGTGTCTTGACTTCATGCTGACCGAGTTTGGTGGCGATCGGATTAATCGTCTAGGAGGAGTATATCAAATTCCAGAGCATGCGTTTTTCAAACAACCCTTAATAGCTGACTTCCTGTTGGCGTGGCGATTAACTTAGAGCGCGAAAGTTGTTCGGCCCGATGAGGTCTATATGTGTACCGAGTTTCATACTAATACGTGCAAGCATGTTTAATATATGGACCAAATTTTCAGACTTTTTTCAAGGGGGCGCTGTCGAGCCCCCCTGCCACGCCCGGGTACCAGCCTCTCCGGCGTCCTAATGGCCGCGGATTCCAATGTGTGTGCCAATTTTCAAGAGTTTTTGAGCATGTTAAGGCCCCCAAAAAGCCCCGGAAGACGGAAAAAAAAAAATAAATAATAATAATAATAAATATAGCTGCGAGCAGCGATGGCGGGCCCAAGCCCGGTGGCACCGCCACCCCGGTGGCTTCAGGGCAACTGTGCACAGCGGGCAATAGGCACTTAAAACGGTTAAACATCAAAGGACTATGTCAAATTCACTCCACATTTACTGCACTACAAGGTGCCGCTATAGACCCCTTCCTCCCTGCCCATTTTCAAAGGATTACATGTGCCAAGTTTTAACATTATTCTGATGAATTTTGAAGCAAATCAGGTAAAAATAAGAGGGTGATCTCAATGTATGCTGAAAGTGACACATTTTCTGCTTCCAGTTGGTGGCGCTATGACTTTGAATCACAATAGTCAAATCCATGTGATCAGCCTTGTACAACGAAGACTAAGCCAAAGTTACATCAAAATCAATTAATGTATGCAGAAGTTATAACACTTTGTTTCCCTTTTCTTGCCATAAATTCGTTGCCTCGCCACGGCCAAACCGTTTGAGATATCCAAAATCCGTTTGCAATTAAACAACTTCAATGTGTTAGCAACAAGTTAAAAAAGCTTGGTGTAAATTGGATAAACCCTGTAGGAGTAGTAGTATAAAATTCATAGCCTGTTTTTTCAAAAAATTAACATTCAAACCAAAATAGCTGACTTCCTGTTGGTCGGAGCTAATGAATGTAAATTAGAAAATTGTCCGGCTTGATGAGAATAATATGTGTACCGAGTTTGGTGACTGTAGGAAAAACTAACCCCCACTTTTGTCAAAAGGTGGCGCTACTGAGCCCCTCCACCACGCCCATTTCTATGGCTTTGTCCATGTCTACTGGTTGACAATATTGATGTGTGTGTCGAGTTTCATGCAATTTGAAGCATGTTAAGAGCCTCAAAAACACTCAAGAATATTATTACAGTTTGACCTGTTGCCATGGCAACAATATTTCAAATATCAAAAATCCTGTCATAGGTCTACATCTGCTGTGTATTGACATTACACTGATGAAGTTTGAAGCAAATCAGGTAAAAATAAGAGGGTGATCTCAAAGCATTTTAAAAGTGATACACTTCTTGCTGCCATTTGGTGGCGCTATAACTTTGACTCACAATAGTTACATCCATGTGATCAGACTACTACAACCAACACACTCCTGAAGTTTCATAAACATCAATCAATGTATGCAGAAGTTATAACACATTTCCTGTTTCCCTTTTCTCGCCATAAATTCGTTGCCTCGCCACGGCCAAACCATTTGAGATATCCAAAATCCGTTTGCAATTAAACAACTTCAATGTGTTCGCAACAAGTTAAAAAAAGCTTGGTGTAAATTGGATAAACCCTGTAGGAGTAGTAGTATAAAATTCATAGCCTGTTTTTTCAAAAAATTAACATTCAAACCAAAATAGCTGACTTCCTGTTGGTCGGAGCTAATGAATGTAAATTAGAAAATTGTCCAGCTTGATGAGAATAATATGTGTACCGAGTTTGGTGACTGTAGGAAAAACTAACCCCCACTTTTGTCAAAAGGTGGCGCTACTGAGCCCCTCCACCACGCCCATTTCTATGGCTTTGTCCATGTCTACTGGTTGACAATATTGATGTGTGTGTCGAGTTTCATGCAATTTGAAGCATGTTAAGAGCCTCAAAAACACTCAAGAATATTATTACAGTTTGACCTGTTGCCATGGCAACAATATTTCAAATATCAAAAATCCTGTCATAGGTCTACATCTGCTGTGTATTGACATTACACTGATGAAGTTTGAAGCAAATCAGGTAAAAATAAGAGGGTGATCTCAAAGCATTTTAAAAGTGATACACTTCTTGCTGCCATTTGGTGGCGCTATAACTTTGACTCACAATAGTTACATCCATGTGATCAGACTACTACAACCAACACACTCCTGAAGTTTCATAAACATCAATCAATGTATGCAGAAGTTAAAACACATTTCCTGTTTCCCTTTTCTCGCCATAAATTCGTTGCCTCGCCACGGCCAAACCATTTGAGATATCCAAAATCTGTTTGCAATTAAACAACTTCAATGTGTTCGCAACAAGTTAAAAAAAAGCTTGGTGTAAATTGGATAAACCCTGTAGGAGTAGTAGTATAAAATTCATAGCCTGTTTTTTCAAAAAATTAACATTCAAACCAAAATAGCTGACTTCCTGTTGGTCGGAGCTAATGAATGTAAATTAGAAAATTGTCCGGCTTGATGAGAATAATATGTGTACCGAGTTTGGTGACTGTAGGAAAAACTAACCCCCCCACTTTTGTCAAAAGGTGGCGCTACTGAGCCCCTCCACCACGCCCATTTCTATGGCTTTGTCCATGTCTACTGGTTGACAATATTGATGTGTGTGTCGAGTTTCATGCAATTTGAAGCATGTTAAGAGCCTCAAAAACACTCAAGAATATTATTACAGTTTGACCTGTTGCCATGGCAACAATATTTCAAATATCAAAAATCCTGTCATAGGTCTACATCTGCTGTGTATTGACATTACAGTGATGAAGTTTGAAGCAAATCAGGTAAAAATAAGAGGGTGATCTCAAAGCATTTTAAAAGTGATACACTTCTTGCTGCCATTTGGTGGCGCTATAACTTTGACTCACAATAGTTACATCCATGTGATCAGACTACTACAACCAACACACTCCTGAAGTTTCATAAACATCAATCAATGTATGCAGAAGTTATAACACATTTCCTGTTTCCCTTTTCTCGCCATAAATTCGTTGCCTCGCCACGGCCAAACCGTTTGAGATATCCAAAATCCGTTTGCAATTAAACAACTTCAATGTGTTCGCAACAAGTTAAAAAAGCTTGGTGTAAATTGGATAAACCCTGTAGGAGTAGTAGTATAAAATTCATAGCCTGTTTTTTCAAAAAATTAACATTCAAACCAAAATAGCTGACTTCCTGTTGGTCGGAGCTAATGAATGTAAATTAGAAAATTGTCCGGCTTGATGAGAATAATATGTGTACCGAGTTTGGTGACTGTAGGAAAAACTAACCCCCCCACTTTTGTCAAAAGGTGGCGCTACTGAGCCCCTCCACCACGCCCATTTCTATGGCTTTGTCCATGTCTACTGGTTGACAATATTGATGTGTGTGTCGAGTTTCATGCAATTTGAAGCATGTTAAGAGCCTCAAAAACACTCAAGAATATTATTACAGTTTGACCTGTTGCCATGGCAACAATATTTCAAATATCAAAAATCCTGTCATAGGTCTACATCTGCTGTGTATTGACATTACACTGATGAAGTTTGAAGCAAATCAGGTAAAAATAAGAGGGTGATCTCAAAGCATTTTAAAAGTGATACACTTCTTGCTGCCATTTGGTGGCGCTATAACTTTGACTCACAATAGTTACATCCATGTGATCAGACTACTACAACCAACACACTCCTGAAGTTTCATAAACATCAATCAATGTATGCAGAAGTTATAACACATTTCCTGTTTCCCTTTTCTCGCCATAAATTCGTTGCCTCGCCACGGCCAAACCATTTGAGATATCCAAAATCCGTTTGCAATTAAACAACTTCAATGTGTTCGCAACAAGTTAAAAAAAAGCTTGGTGTAAATTGGATAAACCCTGTAGGAGTAGTAGTATAAAATTCATAGCCTGTTTTTTCAAAAAATTAACATTCAAACCAAAATAGCTGACTTCCTGTTGGTCGGAGCTAATGAATGTAAATTAGAAAATTGTCCGGCTTGATGAGAATAATATGTGTACCGAGTTTGGTGACTGTAGGAAAAACTAACCCCCCCACTTTTGTCAAAAGGTGGCGCTACTGAGCCCCTCCACCACGCCCATTTCTATGGCTTTGTCCATGTCTACTGGTTGACAATATTAATGTGTGTGTCGAGTTTCATGCAATTTGAAGCATGTTAAGAGCCTCAAAAACACTCAAGAATATTATTACAGTTTGACCTGTTGCCATGGCAACAATATTTCAAATATCAAAAATCCTGTCATAGGTCTACATCTGCTGTGTATTGACATTACACTGATGAAGTTTGAAGCAAATCAGGTAAAAATAAGAGGGTGATCTCAAAGCATTTTAAAAGTGATACACTTCTTGCTGCCATTTGGTGGCGCTATAACTTTGACTCACAATAGTTACATCCATGTGATCAGACTACTACAACCAACACACTCCTGAAGTTTCATAAACATCAATCAATGTATGCAGAAGTTATAACACATTTCCTGTTTCCCTTTTCTCGCAATAAATTCGTTGCCTCGCCACGGCCAAACCGTTTGAGATATCCAAAATCCGTTTGCAATTAAACAACTTCAATGTGTTCGCAACAAGTTAAAAAAAGCTTGGTGTAAATTGGATAAACCCTGTAGGAGTAGTAGTATAAAATTCATAGCCTGTTTTTTCAAAAAATTAATATTCAAACCAAAATAGCTGACTTCTTGTTGGTCGGAGCTAATGAATGTAAATTAGAAAATTGTCCGGCTTGATGAGAATAATATGTGTACCGAGTTTGGTGACTGTAGGAAAAACTAACCCCCCCACTTTTGTCAAAAGGTGGCGCTACTGAGCCCCTCCACCACGCCCATTTCTATGGCTTTGTCCATGTCTACTGGTTGACAATATTGATGTGTGTGTCGAGTTTCATGCAATTTGAAGCATGTTAAGAGCCTCAAAAACACTCAAGAATATTATTACAGTTTGACCTGTTGCCATGGCAACAATATTTCAAATATCAAAAATCCTGTCATAGGTCTACATCTGCTGTGTATTAACATTACACTGATGAAGTTTGAAGCAAATCAGGTAAAAATAAGAGGGTGATCTCAAAACATTTCAAAAAGTGATACACTTCCTGCTGCCAGTTGGTGGCGCTATAACTTTGACTCACAATAGTCACATCCATGTGATCAGACTCCTATAACGAACACACTCGTGAAGTTTCATAAAGATCAATATATGTATTAAGACGTTATAACACATTTCCTGTTTCCCTTTTCTCGCCATAAATTCGTTGCCTCGCCACGGCCAAACCGTTCGAGATATCAAAAATCCCCTGGCAATTTTTAATCATCAGTGTATTGACTTCATGCTGACCGAGTTTGGTGGCGATCGGATTAATCGTCTAGGAGGAGTATATCAAATTCCAGAGCATGCGTTTTTCAAACAACCCTTAATAGCTGACTTCCTGTTGGCGTGGCGATTAACTTAGAGCGCGAAAGTTGTTCGGCCCGATGAGGTCTATAAGTGTACCGAGTTTCATACTAATACGTGCAAGCATGTTTAATATATGGACCAAATTTTCAGACTTTTTTCAAGGGGGCGCTGTCGAGCCCCCCTGCCACGCCCGGGTACCAGCCTCTCCGGCGTCCTAATGGCCGCGGATTCCAATGTGTGTGCCAATTTTCAAGAGTTTTTGAGCATGTTAAGGCCCCCAAAAAGCCCCGGAAGACGGAAAAAAAAAAAAAAAAAAAAATAATAATAATAATAATAATAAATATAGCTGCGAGCAGCGATGGCGGGCCCAAGCCCGGTGGCACCGCCACCCCGGTGGCTTCAGGGCAACTGTGCACAGCGGGCAATAGGCACTTAAAACGGTTAAACATCAAAGGACTATGTCAAATTCACTCCACATTTACTGCACTACAAGGTGCCGTTATAGAGCCCCTCCTCCCTGCCCATTTTCAAAGGATTACATGTGCCAAGTTTTAACATTATTCTGATGAATTTTGAAGCAAATCAGGTAAAAATAAGAGGGTGATCTCAATGTATGCTGAAAGTGACACATTTTCTGCTTCCAGTTGGTGGCGCTATGACTTTGAATCACATTAGTCAAATCCATGTGATCAGCCTTGTACAACGAAGACTAAGCCAAAGTTTCATCAAAATCAATTAATGTATGCAGAAGTTATAACACTTTGTTTCCCTTTTCTTGCCATAAATTTGTTGCCTCGCCACGGCCAAACCGTTTGAGATATCCAAAATCTGTTTGCAATTAAACAACTTCAATGTGTTAGCAACAAGTTAAAAAAAGCTTGGTGTAAATTGGATAAACCCTGTAGGAGTAGTAGTATAAAATTCATAGCCTGTTTTTTCAAAAAATTAACATTCAAACCAAAATAGCTGACTTCCTGTTGGTCGGAGCTAATGAATGTAAATTAGAAAATTGTCCGGCTTGATGAGAATAATATGTGTACCGAGTTTGGTGACTGTAGGAAAAACTAACCCCCACTTTTGTCAAAAGGTGGCGCTACTGAGCCCCTCCACCACGCCCATTTCTATGGCTTTGTCCATGTCTACTGGTTGACAATATTGATGTGTGTGTCGAGTTTCATGCAATTTGAAGCATGTTAAGAGCCTCAAAAACACTCAAGAATATTATTACAGTTTGACCTGTTGCCATGGCAACAATATTTCAAATATCAAAAATCCTGTCATAGGTCTACATCTGCTGTGTATTGACATTACACTGATGAAGTTTGAAGCAAATCAGGTAAAAATAAGAGGGTGATCTCAAAACATTTCAAAAAGTGATACACTTCCTGCTGCCAGTTGGTGGCGCTATAACTTTGACTCACAATAGTCACATCCATGTGATCAGACTCCTATAACGAACACACTCGTGAAGTTTCATAAAGATCAATATATGTATTAAGACGTTATAACACATTTCCTGTTTCCTTTTTCTCGCCATAAATTCGTTGCCTCGCCACGGCCAAACCGTTCGAGATATCAAAAATCCCCTGGCAATTTTTAATCATCAGTGTCTTGACTTCATGCTGACCGAGTTTGGTGGCGATCGGATTAATCGTCTAGGAGGAGTATATCAAATTCCAGAGCATGCGTTTTTCAAACAACCCTTAATAGCTGACTTCCTGTTGGCGTGGCGATTAACTTAGAGCGCGAAAGTTGTTCGGCCCGATGAGGTCTATATGTGTACCGAGTTTCATACTAATACGTGCAAGCATGTTTAATATATGGACCAAATTTTCAGACTTTTTTCAAGGGGGCGCTGTCGAGCCCCCCTGCCACGCCCGGGTACCAGCCTCTCCGGCGTCCTAATGGCCGCGGATTCCAATGTGTGTGCCAATTTTCAAGAGTTTTTGAGCATGTTAAGGCCCCCAAAAAGCCCCGGAAGACGGAAAAAAAAAAAATAAAAAAAAAATAAAAAAAAATAATAATAATCCTTAGAAGAACAAGAGGGCCCTGCGCGAATTTTCGCTTGGGCCCTAAATATAGCTGCGAGCAGCGATGGCGGGCCCAAGCCCGGTGGCACCGCCACCCCGGTGGCTTCAGGGCAACTGTGCACAGCGGGCAATAGGCACTTAAAACGGTTAAACATCAAAGGACTATGTCAAATTCACTCCACATTTACTGCACTACAAGGTGCCGCTATAGAGCCCCTCCTCCCTTCCCATTTTCAAAGGATTACATGTGCCAAGTTTTAACATTATTCTGATGAATTTTGAAGCAAATCAGGTAAAAATAAGAGGGTGATCTCAATGTATGCTGAAAGTGACACATTTTCTGCTTCCAGTTGGTGGCGCTATGACTTTGAATCACAATAGTCAAATCCATGTGATCAGCCTTGTACAACGAAGGCTAAGCCAAAGTTTCATCAAAATCAATTAATGTATGCAGAAGTTATAACACTTTGTTTCCCTTTTCTTGCCATAAATTCGTTGCCTCGCCACGGCCAAACCGTTTGAGATATCCAAAATCCGTTTGCAATTAAACAACTTCAATGTGTTAGCAACAAGTTAAAAAAAGCTTGGTGTAAATTGGATAAACCCTGTAGGAGTAGTAGTATAAAATTTATAGCCTGTTTTTTAAAAAAATTAACATTCAAACCAAAATAGCTGACTTCCTGTTGGTCGGAGCTAATGAATGTAAATTAGAAAATTGTCCGGCTTGATGAGAATAATATGTGTACCGAGTTTGGTGACTGTAGGAAAAACTAACCCCCCCACTTTTGTCAAAAGGTGGCGCTACTGAGCCCCTCCACCACGCCCATTTCTATGGCTTTGTCCATGTCTACTGGTTGACAATATTGATGTGTGTGTCGAGTTTCATGCAATTTGAAGCATGTTAAGAGCCTCAAAAACACTCAAGAATATTATTACAGTTTGACCTGTTGCCATGGCAACAATATTTCAAATATCAAAAATCCTGTCATAGGTCTACATCTGCTGTGTATTGACATTACACTGATGAAGTTTGAAGCAAATCAGGTAAAAATAAGAGGGTGATCTCAAAGCATTTTAAAAGTGATACACTTCTTGCTGCCATTTGGTGGCGCTATAACTTTGACTCACAATAGTTACATCCATGTGATCAGACTACTACAACCAACACACTCCTGAAGTTTCATAAACATCAATCAATGTATGCAGAAGTTATAACACATTTCCTGTTTCCCTTTTCTCGCCATAAATTCGTTGCCTCGCCACGGCCAAACCGTTTGAGATATCCAAAATCCGTTTGCAATTAAACAACTTCAATGTGTTTGCAACAAGTTAAAAAAAGCTTGGTGTAAATTGGATAAACCCTGTAGGAGTAGTAGTATAAAATTCATAGCCTGTTTTTTCAAAAAATTAACATTCAAACCAAAATAGCTGACTTCCTGTTGGTCGGAGCTAATGAATGTAAATTAGAAAATTGTCCGGCTTGATGAGAATAATATGTGTACCGAGTTTGGTGACTGTAGGAAAAACTAACCCCCACTTTTGTCAAAAGGTGGCGCTACTGAGCCCCTCCACCACGCCCATTTCTATGGCTTTGTCCATGTCTACTGGTTGACAATATTGATGTGTGTGTCGAGTTTCATGCAATTTGAAGCATGTTAAGAGCCTCAAAAACACTCAAGAATATTATTACAGTTTGACCTGTTGCCATGGCAACAATATTTCAAATATCAAAAATCCTGTCATAGGTCTACATCTGCTGTGTATTGACATTACACTGATGAAGTTTGAAGCAAATCAGGTAAAAATAAGAGGGTGATCTCAAAACATTTCAAAAAGTGATACACTTCCTGCTGCCAGTTGGTGGCGCTATAACTTTGACTCACAATAGTCACATCCATGTGATCAGACTCCTATAACGAACACACTCGTGAAGTTTCATAAAGATCAATATATGTATTAAGACGTTATAACACATTTCCTGTTTCCTTTTTCTCGCCATAAATTCGTTGCCTCGCCACGGCCAAACCGTTCGAGATATCAAAAATCCCCTGGCAATTTTTAATCATCAGTGTCTTGACTTCATGCTGACCGAGTTTGGTGGCGATCGGATTAATCGTCTAGGAGGAGTATATCAAATTCCAGAGCATGCGTTTTTCAAACAACCCTTAATAGCTGACTTCCTGTTGGCGTGGCGATTAACTTAGAGCGCGAAAGTTGTTCGGCCCGATGAGGTCTATATGTGTACCGAGTTTCATACTAATACGTGCAAGCATGTTTAATATATGGACCAAATTTTCAGACTTTTTTCAAGGGGGCGCTGTCGAGCCCCCCTGCCACGCCCGGGTACCAGCCTCTCCGGCGTCCTAATGGCCGCGGATTCCAATGTGTGTGCCAATTTTCAAGAGTTTTTGAGCATGTTAAGGCCCCCAAAAAGCCCCGGAAGACGGAAAAAAAAAAAAAAAAAAATAATAATAATAATAAATATAGCTGCGAGCAGCGATGGCGGGCCCAAGCCCGGTGGCACCGCCACCCCGGTGGCTTCAGGGCAACTGTGCACAGCGGGCAATAGGCACTTAAAACGGTTAAACATCAAAGGACTATGTCAAATTCACTCTACATTTACTGCACTACAAGGTGCCGTTATAGAGCCCCTCCTCCCTGCCCATTTTCAAAGGATTACATGTGCCAAGTTTTAACATTATTCTGATTAATTTTGAAGCAAATCAGGTAAAAATAAGAGGGTGATCTCAATGTATGCTGAAAGTGACACATTTTCTGCTTCCAGTTGGTGGCGCTATGACTTTGAATCACAATAGTCAAATCCATGTGATCAGCCTTGTACAACGAAGACTGAGCCAAAGTTTCATCAAAATCAATTAATGTATGCAGAAGTTATAACACTTTGTTGCCCTTTTCTTGCCATAAATTCGTTGCCTCGCCACGGCCAAACCGTTTGAGATATCCAAAATCCGTTTGCAATTAAACAACTTCAATGTGTTAGCAACAAGTTAAAAAAAGCTTGGTGTAAATTGGATAAACCCTGTAGGAGTAGTAGTATAAAATTCATAGCCTGTTTTTTCAAAAAATTAACATTCAAACCAAAATAGCTGACTTCCTGTTGGTCGGAGCTAATGAATGTAAATTAGAAAATTGTCCGGCTTGATGAGAATAATATATGTACCGAGTTTGGTGACTGTAGGAAAAACTAACCCCCACTTTTGTCAAAAGGTGGCGCTACTGAGCCCCTCCACCACGCCCATTTCTATGGCTTTGTCCATGTCTACTGGTTGACAATATTGATGTGTGTGTCGAGTTTCATGCAATTTGAAGCATGTTAAGAGCCTCAAAAACACTCAAGAATATTATTACAGTTTGACCTGTTGCCATGGCAACAATATTTCAAATATCAAAAATCCTGTCATAGGTCTACATCTGCTGTGTATTGACATTACACTGATGAAGTTTGAAGCAAATCAGGTAAAAATAAGAGGGTGATCTCAAAGCATTTTAAAAGTGATACACTTCTTGCTGCCATTTGGTGGCGCTATAACTTTGACTCACAATAGTTACATCCATGTGATCAGACTACTACAACCAACACACTCCTGAAGTTTCATAAACATCAATCAATGTATGTAGAAGTTATAACACATTTCCTGTTTCCCTTTTCTCGCCATAAATTCGTTGCCTCGCCACGGCCAAACCGTTTGAGATATCCAAAATCCGTTTGCAATTAAACAACTTCAATGTGTTCGCAACAAGTTAAAAAAAGCTTGGTGTAAATTGGATAAACCCTGTAGGAGTAGTAGTATAAAATTCATAGCCTGTTTTTTCAAAAAATTAACATTCAAACCAAAATAGCTGACTTCCTGTTGGTCGGAGCTAATGAATGTAAATTAGAAAATTGTCCGGCTTGATGAGAATAATATGTGTACCGAGTTTGGTGACTGTAGGAAAAACTAACCCCCCCACTTTTGTCAAAAGGTGGCGCTACTGAGCCCCTCCACCACGCCCATTTCTATGGCTTTGTCCATGTCTACTGGTTGACAATATTGATGTGTGTGTCGAGTTTCATGCAATTTGAAGCATGTTAAGAGCCTCAAAAACACTCAAGAATATTATTACAGTTTGACCTGTTGCCATGGCAACAATATTTCAAATATCAAAAATCCTGTCATAGGTCTACATCTGCTGTGTATTGACATTACACTGATGAAGTTTGAAGCAAATCAGGTAAAAATAAGAGGGTGATCTCAAAACATTTCAAAAAGTGATACACTTCCTGCTGCCAGTTGGTGGCGCTATAACTTTGACTCACAATAGTAACATCCATGTGATCAGACTCCTATAACGAACACACTCGTGAAGTTTCATAAAGATCAATATATGTATTAAGACGTTATAACACATTTCCTGTTTCCTTTTTCTCGCCATAAATTCGTTGCCTCGCCACGGCCAAACCGTTCGAGATATCAAAAATCCCCTGGCAATTTTTAATCATCAGTGTCTTGACTTCATGCTGACCGAGTTTGGTGGCGATCGGATTAATCGTCTAGGAGGAGTATATCAAATTCCAGAGCATGCGTTTTTCAAACAACCCTTAATAGCTGACTTCCTGTTGGCGTGGCGATTAACTTAGAGCGCGAAAGTTGTTCGGCCCGATGAGGTCTATATGTGTACCGAGTTTCATACTAATACGTGCAAGCATGTTTAATATATGGACCAAATTTTCAGACTTTTTTCAAGGGGGCGCTGTCGAGCCCCCCTGCCACGCCCGGGTACCAGCCTCTCCGGCGTCCTAATGGCCGCGGATTCCAATGTGTGTGCCAATTTTCAAGAGTTTTTGAGCATGTTAAGGCCCCCAAAAAGCCCCGGAAGACGAAAAAAAAAAAAAAAATAAATAAATAAATAAATAAATAAATAAATAAATAAATAAATAAATAAAAATAATAAATATAGCTGCGAGCAGCGATGGCGGGCCCAAGCCCGGTGGCTTCAGGGCAACTGTGCACAGCGGGCAATAGGCACTTAAAACGGTTAAACATCAAAGGACTATGTCAAATTCACTCCACATTTACTGCACTACAAGGTGCCGTTATAGAGCCCCTCCTCCCTGCCCATTTTCAAAGGATTACATGTGCCAAGTTTTAACATTATTCTGATGAATTTTGAAGCAAATCAGGTAAAAATAAGAGGGTGATCTCAATGTATGCTGAAAGTGACACATTTTCTGCTTCCAGTTGGTGGCGCTATGACTTTGAATCACAATAGTCAAATCCATGTGATCAGCCTTGTACAACGAAGACTAAGCCAAAGTTTCATCAAAATCAATTAATGTATGCAGAAGTTATAACACTTTGTTTCCCTTTTCTTGCCATAAATTCGTTGCCTCGCCACGGCCAAACCGTTTGAGATATCCAAAATCCGTTTGCAATTAAACAACTTCAATGTGTTAGCAACAAGTTAAAAAAGCTTGGTGTAAATTGGATAAACCCTGTAGGAGTAGTAGTATAAAATTCATAGCCTGTTTTTTCAAAAAATTAACATTCAAACCAAAATAGCTGACTTCCTGTTGGTCGGAGCTAATGAATGTAAATTAGAAAATTGTCCGGCTTGATGAGAATAATATGTGTACCGAGTTTGGTGACTGTAGGAAAAACTAACCCCCACTTTTGTCAAAAGGTGGCGCTACTGAGCCCCTCCACCACGCCCATTTCTATGGCTTTGTCCATGTCTACTGGTTGACAATATTGATGTGTGTGTCGAGTTTCATGCAATTTGAAGCATGTTAAGAGCCTCAAAAACACTCAAGAATATTATTACAGTTTGACCTGTTGCCATGGCAACAATATTTCAAATATCAAAAATCCTGTCATAGGTCTACATCTGCTGTGTATTGACATTACACTGATGAAGTTTGAAGCAAATCAGGTAAAAATAAGAGGGTGATCTCAAAGCATTTTAAAAGTGATACACTTCTTGCTGCCATTTGGTGGCGCTATAACTTTGACTCACAATAGTTACATCCATGTGATCAGACTACTACAACCAACACACTCCTGAAGTTTCATAAACATCAATCAATGTATGCAGAAGTTATAACACATTTCCTGTTTCCCTTTTCTCGCCATAAATTCGTTGCCTCGCCACGGCCAAACCGTTTGAGATATCCAAAATCCGTTTGCAATTAAACAACTTCAATGTGTTCGCAACAAGTTAAAAAAGCTTGGTGTAAATTGGATAAACCCTGTAGGAGTAGTAGTATAAAATTCATAGCCTGTTTTTTCAAAAAATTAACATTCAAACCAAAATAGCTGACTTCCTGTTGGTCGGAGCTAATGAATGTAAATTAGAAAATTGTCCGGCTTGATGAGAATAATATGTGTACCGAGTTTGGTGACTGTAGGAAAAACTAACCCCCCCACTTTTGTCAAAAGGTGGCGCTACTGAGCCCCTCCACCACGCCCATTTCTATGGCTTTGTCCATGTCTACTGGTTGACAATATTGATGTGTGTGTCGAGTTTCATGCAATTTGAAGCATGTTAAGAGCCTCAAAAACACTCAAGAATATTATTACAGTTTGACCTGTTGCCATGGCAACAATATTTCAAATATCAAAAATCCTGTCATAGGTCTACATCTGCTGTGTATTGACATTACACTGATGAAGTTTGAAGCAAATCAGGTAAAAATAAGAGGGTGATCTCAAAACATTTCAAAAAGTGATACACTTCCTGCTGCCAGTTGGTGGCGCTATAACTTTGACTCACAATAGTCACATCCATGTGATCAGACTCCTATAACGAACACACTCGTGAAGTTTCATAAAGATCAATATATGTATTAAGACATTATAACACATTTCCTGTTTCCTTTTTCTCGCCATAAATTCGTTGCCTCGCCACGGCCAAACCGTTCGAGATATCAAAAATCCCCTGGCAATTTTTAATCATCAGTGTCTTGACTTCATGCTGACCGAGTTTGGTGGCGATCGGATTAATCGTCTAGGAGGAGTATATCAAATTCCAGAGCATGCGTTTTTCAAACAACCCTTAATAGCTGACTTCCTGTTGGCGTGGCGATTAACTTAGAGCGCGAAAGTTGTTCGGCCCGATGAGGTCTATATGTGTACCGAGTTTCATACTAATACGTGCAAGCGTGTTTAATATATGGACCAAATTTTCAGATTTTTTTCAAGGGGGCGCTGTCGAGCCCCCCTGCCACGCCCGGGTACCAGCCTCTCCGGCGTCCTAATGGCCGCGGATTCCAATGTGTGTGCCAATTTTCAAGAGTTTTTGAGCATGTTAAGGCCCCCAAAAAGCCCTGGAAGACGGAAAAAAAAAAAAATAAATAAAAAAATAAAAAAATAAATATAGCTGCGAGCAGCGATGGCGGGCCCAAGCCCGGTGGCACCGCCACCCCGGTGGCTTCAGGGCAACTGTGCACAGCGGGCAATAGGCACTTAAAACGGTTAAACATCAAAGGACTATGTCAAATTCACTCCACATTTACTGCACTACAAGGTGCCGTTATAGAGCCCCTCCTCCCTGCCCATTTTCAAAGGATTACATGTGCCAAGTTTTAACATTATTCTGATGAATTTTGAAGCAAATCAGGTAAAAATAAGAGGGTGATCTCAATGTATGCTGAAAGTGACACATTTTCTGCTTCCAGTTGGTGGCGCTATGACTTTGAATCACAATAGTCAAATCCATGTGATCAGCCTTGTACAACGAAGACTAAGCCAAAGTTTCATCAAAATCAATTAATGTATGCAGAAGTTATAACACTTTGTTTCCCTTTTCTTGCCATAAATTCGTTGCCTCGCCACGGCCAAACCGTTTGATATCCAAAATCCGTTTGCAATTAAACAACTTCAATGTGTTAGCAACAAGTTAAAAAAAGCTTGGTGTAAATTGGATAAACCCTGTAGGAGTAGTAGTATAAAATTCATAGCCTGTTTTTTCAAAAAATTAACATTCAAACCAAAATAGCTGACTTCCTGTTGGTCGGAGCTAATGAATGTAAATTAGAAAATTGTCCGGCTTGATGGGAATAATATGTGTACCGAGTTTGGTGACTGTAGGAAAAACTAACCCCCCCACTTTTGTCAAAAGGTGGCGCTACTGAGCCCCTCCACCACGCCCATTTCTATGGCTTTGTCCATGTCTACTGGTTGACAATATTGATGTGTGTGTCGAGTTTCATGCAATTTGAAGCATGTTAAGAGCCTCAAAAACACTCAAGAATATTATTACAGTTTGACCTGTTGCCATGGCAACAATATTTCAAATATCAAAAATCCTGTCATAGGTCTACATCTGCTGTGTATTGACATTACACTGATGAAGTTTGAAGCAAATCAGGTAAAAATAAGAGGGTGATCTCAAAGCATTTTAAAAGTGATACACTTCTTGCTGCCATTTGGTGGCACTATAACTTTGACTCACAATAGTTACATCCATGTGATCAGACTACTACAACCAACACACTCCTGAAGTTTCATAAACATCAATCAATGTATGCAGAAGTTATAACACATTTCCTGTTTCCCTTTTCTCGCCATAAATTCGTTGCCTCGCCACGGCCAAACCGTTTGAGATATCCAAAATCCGTTTGCAATTAAACAACTTCAATGTGTTCGCAACAAGTTAAAAGAAGCTTGGTGTAAATTGGATAAACCCTGTAGGAGTAGTAGTATAAAATTCATAGCCTGTTTTTTCAAAAAATTAACATTCAAACCAAAATAGCTGACTTCCTGTTGGTCGGAGCTAATGAATGTAAATTAGAAAATTGTTCGGCTTGATGAGAACAATATGTGTACCGAGTTTGGTGACTGTAGGAAAAACTAACCCCCCCACTTTTGTCAAAAGGTGGCGCTACTGAGCCCCTCCACCACGCCCATTTCTATGGCTTTGTCCATATCTACTGGTTGACAATATTGATGTGTGTGTCGAGTTTCATGCAATTTGAAGCATGTTAAGAGCCTCAAAAACACTCAAGAATATTATTACAGTTTGACCTGTTGCCATGGCAACAATATTTCAAATATCAAAAATCCTGTCATAGGTCTACATCTGCTGTGTATTGACATTACACTGATGAAGTTTGAAGCAAATCAGGTAAAAATAAGAGGGTGATCTCAAAACATTTCAAAAAGTGATACACTTCCTGCTGCCAGTTGGTGGCGCTATAACTTTGACTCACAATAGTCACATCCATGTGATCAGACTCCTATAACGAACACACTCGTGAAGTTTCATAAAGATCAATATATGTATTAAGACGTTATAACACATTTCCTGTTTCCTTTTTCTCGCCATAAATTCGTTGCCTCGCCACGGCCAAACCGTTCGAGATATCAAAAATCCCCTGGCAATTTTTAATCATCAGTGTCTTGACTTCATGCTGACCGAGTTTGGTGGCGATCGGATTAATCGTCTAGGAGGAGTATATCAAATTCCAGAGCATGCGTTTTTCAAACAACCCTTAATAGCTGACTTCCTGTTGGCGTGGCGATTAACTTAGAGCGCGAAAGTTGTTCGTCCCGATGAGGTCTATATGTGTACCGAGTTTCATACTAATACGTGCAAGCGTGTTTAATATATGGACCAAATTTTCAGACTTTTTTCAAGGGGGCGCTGTCGAGCCCCCCTGCCACGCCCGGGTACCAGCCTCTCCGGCGTCCTAATGGATTCCAATGTGTGTGCCAATTTTCAAGAGTTTTTGAGCATGTTAAGGCCCCCAAAAAGCCCCGGAAGACGGAAAAAAAAAAAAATAAAAAAAATAATCCTTAGAAGAACAAGAGGGCCCTGCGCGAATTTTCGCTTGGGCCCTAATAATAATAATCCTTAGAAGAACAAGAGGGCCCTGCGCGAATTTTCGCTTGGGCCCTAATAATCCTTAGAAGAACAAGAGGGCCCTGCGCGAATTTTCGCTTGGGCCCTAATAATCCTTAGAAGAACAAGAGGGCCCTGCGCGAATTTTCGCTTGGGCCCTAATAATCCTTAGAAGAACAAGAGGGCCCTGCGCGAATTTTCGCTTGGGCCCTAATAAATAAATAAATAATAATAATCCTTAGAAGAACAAGAGGGCCCTGCGCGAATTTTCGCTTGCGCCCTAAATATAGCTGCGAGCAGCGATGGCGGGCCCAAGCCCGGTGGCACCGCCACCCCGGTGGCCTCAGGGCAACTGTGCACAGCGGGCAATAGGCACTTAAAACGGTTAAACATCAAAGGACTATGTCAAATTCACTCCACATTTACTGCACTACAAGGTGCCGCTATAGAGCCCCTCCTCCCTGCCCATTTTCAAAGGATTACATGTGCCAAGTTTTAACATTATTCTGATCAATATTGATGTGTGTGTCGAGTTTCATGCAATTTGAAGCATGTTAAGAGCCTCAAAAACACTCAAGAATATTATTACAGTTTGACCTGTTGCCATGGCAACAATATTTCAAATATCAAAAATCCTGTCATAGGTCTACATCTGCTGTGTATTGACATTACACTGATGAAGTTTGAAGCAAATCAGGTAAAAATAAGAGGGTGATCTCAAAACATTTCAAAAAGTGATACACTTCCTGCTGCCAGTTGGTGGCGCTATAACTTTGACTCACAATAGTCACATCCATGTGATCAGACTCCTATAACGAACACACTCGTGAAGTTTCATAAAGATCAATATATGTATTAAGACGTTATAACACATTTCCTGTTTCCTTTTTCTCGCCATAAATTCGTTGCCTCGCCACGGCCAAACCGTTCGAGATATCAAAAATCCCCTGGCAATTTTTAATCATCAGTGTCTTGACTTCATGCTGACCGAGTTTGGTGGCGATCGGATTAATCGTCTAGGAGGAGTATATCAAATTCCAGAGCATGCGTTTTTCAAACAACCCTTAATAGCTGACTTCCTGTTGGCGTGGCGATTAACTTAGAGCGCGAAAGTTGTTCGGCCCGATGAGGTCTATATGTGTACCGAGTTTCATACTAATACGTGCAAGCATGTTTAATATATGGACCAAATTTTCAGACTTTTTTCAAGGGGGCGCTGTCGAGCCCCCCTGCCACGCCCGGGTACCAGCCTCTCCGGCGTCCTAATGGCCGCGGATTCCAATGTGTGTGCCAATTTTCAAGAGTTTTTGAGCATGTTAAGGCCCCCAAAAAGCCCCGGAAGATGAAAAAAAAAAAAAAAAAAAAAAAAATCCTTAGAAGAACAAGAGGGCCCTGCGCGAATTTTCGCTTGGGCCCTAATAATAATCCTTAGAAGAACAAGAGGGCCCTGCGCGAATTTTCGCTTGGGCCCTAATAATAAATATAGCTGCGAGCAGCGATGGCGGGCCCAAGCCCGGTGGCACCGCCACCCCGGTGGCTTCAGGGCAACTGTGCACAGCGGGCAATAGGCACTTAAAACGGTTAAACATCAAAGGACTATGTCAAATTCACTCCACATTTACTGCATTACAAGGTGCCGTTATAGAGCCCCTCCTCCCTGCCCATTTTCAAAGGATTACATGTGCCAAGTTTTAACATTATTCTGATGAATTTTGAAGCAAATCAGGTAAAAATAAGAGGGTGATCTCAATGTATGCTGAAAGTGACACATTTTCTGCTTCCAGTTGGTGGCGCTATGACTTTGAATCACAATAGTCAAATCCATGTGATCAGCCTTGTACAACGAAGACTAAGCCAAAGTTTCATCAAAATCAATTAATGTATGCAGAAGTTATAACACTTTGTTTCCCTTTTCTTGCCATAAATTCGTTGCCTCGCCACGGCCAAACCGTTTGAGACATCCAAAATCCGTTTGCAATTAAACAACTTCAGTGTGTTCGCAACAAGTTATAAAAAGCTTGGTGTAAATTGGATAAACCCTGTAGGAGTAGTAGTATAAAATTCATAGCCTGTTTTTTCAAAAAATTAACATTCAAACCAAAATAGCTGACTTCCTGTTGGTCGGAGCTAATGAATGTAAATTAGAAAATTGTCCGGCTTGATGAGAATAATATGTGTACCGAGTTTTATACTAATACGTGCAAGCATGTTTAATATATGGACCAAATTTTCAGACTTTTTTCAAGGGGGCGCTGTCGAGCCCCCCTGCCACGCCCGGGTACCAGCTTCTGCCCGGCCCTGTTGGCCGCGGATTCCAATGTGTGTGCCAATTTTCAAGAGTTTTCGAGCGTGGTAAGGGCCCCAAAAATGCCCGAACAGTCGGGAAAAAAAATAAAATAAATATAGCTGCGAGCAGCGATGACGGGCCAAAGCCCGGTGGCACCGCCACCCCTGTGGCTTCAGGGCAACTGTGCATGGCGGACAATGGACATTTAAAACAGTTAAGCATAAAAGGACTGTCAAAGTCACTCCACATTTACTGCACTTCAAGGTAGCGCTATTGAGCCCCTCCTCCCTGCCTGTTTCTAAGGCTTTGCCCATGTCTACTGGCTAACAATCCTGATGTGTGTGTGGAGTTTCAAACAATTTAAAGCATGCTAAGAGTCTCAAAAGCATTCAAAACCAATATAAAAGTTTGATGCGTTGCCAAGGCAACTGTGTTTGAGATATAAAATTCTTTTCAAAGGTCTACATCTGACATGTTTTGACATTATTTAAATGATGTTTGAAGCAAATAGGGTAAACATAAGATGGTGATCTCAAAGCATGCTGAAAGTAACACATTTCCTGCTGCCAGTTGGTGGCGCTATAACTTTGACTCACAATAGTCACATCTATGTGCCATATTTCCTCCTCCATATTACTGCACTACAAGGTGCCACTATAGAGACCCTCCTCCCTGCCCATATTCAAATGATTACATGTGCCAAGTTTTAACATTATTCTGATGAATTTTGAAGCAAATCAGGTAAAAATAAGAGGGTGATCTCAATGTATGCTGAATTTTCTGCTTCCAGTTGGTGGCGCTATGACTTTGAATCACAATAGTCACATCCATGTGATCAGCCTTGTACAACGAAGACTAAGCCAAAGTTTCATCAAAATCAATATATGTATGCAGACTTTATAACACATTTCCTGTTTCCTTTTTCTCGCCATAAATTTGTTGCCTCGCCACGGCCAAACCGTTCGAGATATCAAAAATCCGCTGGCAATTTTTAATCATCAATGTCTTGTCTTCATGCTGACTGAGTTTGGTGGCGATCGGATTAATCGTCTAGGTGGAGTATATCAAATTCCAGAGCATGCGTTTTTCAAACAACCCTTAATAGCTGACTTCCTGTTGGCATGGCGTTTAACTTAGAGTACGAAAGTTGTTTGGTCCGATGAGGTCTATATGTGTACCGAGTTTTATACATGTATGTGCAAGCGTGTTTGATATAAAGACCATGTTTTCGGACCTCATTCAAGGGGGCGCTGTCGAGCCCCCCTGCCATGCCTGGGTACCATCTTCTGCCCGGCCCTGTTGGCCGCGGATTCCAATGTGTGTGCAAATTTTCAAGAGTTTTCGAGCGTGGTAAGGGCCCCAAAAATGCCCGAATAGTCAGAAAAAAAAATATATATATAGCTGCGAGCAGCGATGACGGGCCAAAGCCCGGTGGCACTGCCACCCCGGTTGCTTCAGGTCAGCTGTGCACGGCGTGCAATGTGCATTTAAAACGATTAAACATAATAGGACTATGTCAATTTCAAACCAAATTTACTGCAGCGGCTGATGCTCCTATGATGACACACCACAAAAGCCACATGCATGAGATCGTTTAAATTGAGATGACTTTCATGTCACAGTATGTTATAAGTCTATTTCAAATGAGTGCAGAATATCATCATAATCTGAAATGTCTGGGTTTTTTCTCATTGCGAGTTCAGGCTGCATGATTTTAGCCCTCATTTTAGCTCGCAGACAGGTTTTGTGAAATCGCAGACAAATGTCCGAAATCACAGGCAAATCAGTGCTCTGTTATGCGAGTGCTCTGTCACAGTCTCTCCAACCATTTCCTCCTCCATATTCTTCTTTTATTTTTCTTGTTTTCGCTGCAAATCAGCACACAGGCCATTCGTATTGCAAGCTTCTTGCGGGTTACCGTTTTTAATAATAAACCCAGTCTCACTTGAGAACTCCGGTCTTGCATACGTGATATTGTGTTGTTTCCTTGTCACATCTCCCGTGCGTTTGGTTGTGAAACGTAGTTTGAGTGCCAGACAGATGTGTCGGCGATTCTTCCTATTCTAAATTCATGCAGTGTGAAACCTTCTGTCGCCGACCAATCGTGCATTTTGAACACAACAGCGACTGAATCGAAAGCGAAAGTAATGCAGTGTGAAAAGGACAGTGACCAGACTAGTTTGAAAATCATGCAGTCTGAAGTCGGCTTCAGACAACCCCTATAAAAATTCTAGACCAAATTATATACTGTTATTTGTGCAAACTCCACAATGCTCTGAAATAACTAATCCAGCCATAATGTGAATGTCTGTGATTGCTGATGTTGTATAATCCTCACTCTTCTATTCATGTGTTTTTTGACCTCCATGAGCTGTTGTTTGTGCACCAATCTTATGCACCAAAAGCATGCATTCATCTAATTTTAATATGTGTGGTATAAGATGAAAAATAAAATGGAAAAATAATAAATAATAAATAGAGCCAAATCACAGAACCTGCAAAGACAATTTTAATGTCAGTCTCAGGTATTAATAAGGTTCATATCTTGAATTTTCTGCTCACTTATGCAAGTTTATTTTAAACAGCCACTTTCATAATCATGTGAAATTTTACTGAAACAGGGTTTTTTAATAAATTTGAATTATATCAGTAAATAAATAATTCAAAAATTCTCATTGTAATTGTTAAAAATAAATAACTCAATATTTAGAAAAAAATAAGACTGTAAAGCACACATATGCATACACAGAGAGAGAAAAAGATATATATAGACAGTGTGACACAGATATAGACCCACACACAGACACCCCCCACCCCCACCCACACACACACACACACACACGAATGAGCCTGAGGTAATATGGGGGAGGACAGAGAGGGAGAGAGACTGATACAGACTGAGAAGATCATTTTAAACAAACAAACAAAACAAAAAAAAATCTTAATTATGATAAAGTAGTCTTTGATATTTTTTTTAAATGTACCTGCACAAACAGTATAATTAAAACAAATTGTTTGTTCTATATATATATATATCAAAATGATTATATATGTTTGACTTATCCAACCCTGTTTTAAAAATAGGTATATGCTGCCCTCTAGTTGTTACTCTATGTATGAAATTAATTATATTTGATTGAAAAATGGATTAATCTGCCTATTTTTAATTACACATGCTTTTTGAATTGGAAGAAAATGAATAAAATGTGTTTATTTCAAACATCTATATTATTCTATATATAAATTAATTGTGTATAGTGTTTTTCTTAATAGAGAATATGAGTCATTCCGTTTACCTTTTTTACATTACTTCAATCTATTACCATGGCAAGACGGTTCGAGATATCCATTATCCGTTTTCAATTTAACATCTTCAGTGTCTTAGCAACATGTAAAAAATGTTTGGTCTGAATGGAATAAACTCCCTAGAAGTAGTAGTTTAAAATTCAGAGCCTGTTTAGTCAAAAAATCCACTTTCAAACCAAAATAGCAGACTTCCTGTTGGTCGGAGCTAATGACTGTAAATTAGAAAATTATCCGGCTTAATGAGAACAATAAGTGTACCGAGTTTGGTGACTGTAGGTTAAATTAACCCCCCACTTTTGTCAAAAGGTGGCGCTATAGAGCCGCTGCTCCCCGCCCGTTTCTACGGTTTGGACAATGTCTGCTGGTTGATATCTCTGATGTGTGCATTGAGTTTCATGCAATTTGAAGCATGTTAAGAGTCTCAAAAGCTTCCAAAACTAATATTAAAGTTTGATGCGTTGCCATGGCAACAGTGTTTGTGATATCACTATTCCCTTTCAAAGGTCTACATTCACCATGTCTTGACATTATTCTAGTGAAGTTTGAAGCAAATCGGATAAAAATAAGATGGTGATCTCAAAGCATTTTGAAAGTGACACACTTCTTGCTATCAGTTGGTGGTGCTATAACTTTGACTCACAATAGTCACATCCATGTGATCGGACTACTACAACCAACACACTCGTGAAGTTTCATAAAGATCAATCAATGTATGCAGAAGTTATAACACACTTCCTGTTTCCCTTTTCTCGCCATAAATTTGTTGCCTCGCCACGGCCAAACCGTTTGAGATATCAAAAATCCGCTGGCAATTTTTCATCATCGATGTCTTGACTTCATGGTGACCGAGTTTGGTGGTGATCGGAATAATCACCTAGGAGGAGTATATCAAATTCCAGAGCATGTGTTTTTCAAACAACCCATAATAGCTGACTTCCTGTTGAGGTGACGTATAACTTAGAGCACGAAAGTTGTTCGGCCCGATGAGGTCTATATGTGTACTGAGTTTTAGACTTATGTGCAAGCGTGTTTCATATATGGACCAAGTTTTCGGGCGCAATTCAAGGGGGCGCTGTCGAGCCCCCCTGCCACGCCCGGGTACCAGCCTCTGTTCAGCTGTCATGGCCGCGGTTTCTGACCCGTGTGCAAAATTTCAAGAGTTTTTGAGCATGGTAAGGGCCCCAAAAATGCCCGAATAGTCGGAAAAAAAATAATAATAATAATAAATACAGCTGCAAGCAGCAATTACGGGGCCAAGCACAAAAACGGCACAAGAAGCAAGCCAACACGACTGGGAGCATCAGGCTAACTACAGCAGTGAGCAATTAAAGACCTATTAAGATAATTTTAGGCAAAAGAGCTGAATAATGATCAAAAATGAGGATTTACTGCTTCATCACTTTCGACCAATAGGTGGCGCTGTGTCCAGATTGTTGTGGTATGGTCCGGGTGAGGTGACAATGACACTTGCAAAGTTTGGTGTCAATATGTCAAAGCACTGAAGAGATACAGCTTCAAGAGTCGTTTTTACATCATGCCTCAAATTCATTACTCCGGTATACAAAAACGGTTTTACATATCGACTTGAAATCCATAACTTTTTGTCAGCATGGTCTGAAGATGATACGGTTCGATTTTGGTGAAAATCGGAGCAACGGCCTAGGAGGAGTTCGAAAAAGTAGGTTTTTAAAGAAAAACAATATGGCGGACAGGAAGTTCAGCCGACTATAGCAAATTTGATATCTATGTTCTCAACATGACCCAAGGAATATACTGAGACCAGTTTCATTACAATCGGTTAATATAGTCAAAAGTTATTAGCATTTTTGTAAATTTCATAATCACTTTTGACCACAAGGTGGCACTGATCCGAATATTCTCAGGCTTCTTCAGGGCATTGTTCTGATGACCCATACCGAGTTTCGTAATGATACTTGAATGCGTTCATAAAATACAGCACTTTAGCACAAAATTCAAAATGGACGACGGACAAAATGGTTGAAATGGGAAAATTGGATATCATTCGACTCGGCATGACTCCCTGAATCCAACGAGACCAAAGTTATGATTTTTGGACAAAACCATCTGAAGTTATAAGCAAAAAAATCAATTTTTCATATCTCCACTCCAGTAGGTGGCGCTGCGCCGAAACACTGTATGTTGCCTCAGGTCATGCTTGTGAAGACACATACCAAGTTTGGTCTGAATATGTCAAAGCATTGTAGAGATACAGCTTCAAGAGTAATTTTTGCATCATATCTCAAATTCTTTGCTCCGGCATACGAAAACGGTTTGACTTATTGACTTGAAATCCATAACTTTTGGCGGCATGGTCTGAAGATGATACGGTTCAATTTTGGTGAAAATCGGAGCAACGGTCTAGGAGGAGTTCGAAAAAGTAGGTTTTTAAAGAAAAACAATATGGCGGACAGGAAGTTCAGCTGACTATGGCAAATTTGATATCAATGTTCTCAGCATGACCCAAGGAATCTACTGAGACCAGTTTCATTACAATCGGTTAATATAGTCAAAAGTTATTAGCATTTTTGTGAATTTTGTTATAACTTTTGACCACAAGGTGGCGCTGTGCCGAAACTTCTCAGGCTCCTTCAGGGCATTGTGCTGATGACCCATACCAAGTTTTGTAAAGATACGTTAATGCGTTCGTAAAATACAGCATTTTAGTACAATATTCAAAATGGCCGACGGCCGAAATGACCGAACTGGGACAATTAGATCTAATTCGACTTGGCATGATTCCCCGAATCCAACGAGACCAAATTTATGATTTTTGGACAAACCCATCAGAAGTTATAAGCGAAAATATCCATTTTTCATATCTCCGCACCAGTGGGTGGCGCTGCGCTGAAACACTGCATGGTGCCTCAGGTCATGCTTGTGATGACATGTACCAAGTTTGATCTGAATACGATAAAGCGTTGCAGAGATACAGCCTTACTTCTATTTTCGCAAGCGCTACGTACAATTCGTTCTTGTGTTTTTCGAAACGGTTTGAGCAATCAACTTGAATTCCATAACTTTTTGTCAGCATGGTCTGAAAATGATCTGGTTCAATTTTCGTGAAAATCGGAGTAACGGCCTCGGAGGAGTTCGAAAAAGTATGTTTTTCAGAAAATTCAAAATGGCGGAAAAATTTTCATGACGGAAAATGACGTCACATGGTATTGTCGATTCGTCTTGGGCCAAGGAATCAGGGGAAAAAAGAAATTTGTTTCTAGCCTTTACGGTTCAAAAGTTATTAACATAAACATAAGTGCAACTTTGGACAGCTGGTGGCGCTAGAGGGATTGAGTTAGAGACTCCAAATTTGCTATGGGCAAAGGCCAGACTGTCCTCTAACTGTGTGCCAAATTTCACAACTTTCCCGCAAGCGGTTCTATGGGCTGCCATAGACTTCAAGAGCGGAAGAAGAAGAAGAATAAATATAGCTGCAAGCAGCAATTATGGGGCCAAGCACAAAAACGGCACAAGAAACCAGCCAACACGGCTGGGAGCATCAGACCAACTGCAACAGTGAACAATTAAAGACGTATTAAGATCATTTTAGGCATAAGAGCTGAAAAATTATCAAAAATGAGGATTTACTGGTTCATAACTTTCGACCAATAGGTGGCGCTGTGTCCAAATTGTTGTGGCATTGTCCTGATGACCCATACCAAATTTATGAATTTTGGTCAAACTCATCAGAAGCTATGAGCAAAATAACAATTTTTCATATCTCCACTCCAGTAGGTGGCGCTGCACCGAAACACTGTATAATGCCTCAGGTCATGCTTGTGATGACATGTACCAAGTTTGGTCTAAATATGTCAAAGCATTGTAGAGATACAGCTTCAAGGGTAATTTTTGCATCACATCTCAAATTCTTTGCTCCGGTATACGAAAACGGTTTGACTTATCGACTTGAAATCCATAACTTTTTGTCGGCAAGGTCTGAAGATGACACGGTTCAATTTTGGTGAAAATTGGAGCAACGGTCTAGGAGAAGTTCGAAAAAGTAGGTTTTTGAAGAAAAACAATATGGCGGACAGGAAGTTTAGCTGACTATAGCAAATGTGATATCTATGTTCTCAGCATGACACAAGAAATCTACTGAGACCAGTTTCATTACAATTGGTGAATACAGTCAAAAGTTATTAGCATTTTTGTAAATTTTGTTATAACTTTTGACCACAAGGTGGCGCTGTGCCGAAACTTCTCAGGCTCCTTCAGGGCATTGTGCTGATGACCCATACCAAGTTTTGTAAAGATACGTTAATGCATTCGTAAAATACAGCATTTTAGCACAAAATTCAAAATGGCCGACGGCCAAAATGGCCGATATGGGAAAATTGGATATCATTCGACTCGGCATGATTCCCCGAATCCAACGAGACCAAATTTATGATTTTTGGACAAACCCATCAGAAGTTATAAGCAAAAATACCCATTTTTCATATCTCCGCACCAGTAGGTGGCGCTGCGCCGAAACACTGCATGGTACCTCAGGTCATGCTTGTGATGACATGTACCAAGTTTGGTCTGAATACGATAAAGCGTTGCGGAGATACAGCCTTACTTCTGTTTTCGCAAGCACTACGTACAATTCGTTCGTGAGTTTTTCGAAAACGGTTTCAGGAATCAACTTGAATTCCATAACTTTTTGTCAGCATGGTCTGAAGATGATCTGATTCAATTTTCATGAAAATCGGAGTAACGGCCTAGGAGGAGTTCGAAAAAGTAAGTTTTTCAGAAAATTCAAAATGGCGGAAAAATTTTCATGACGGAAAATGACGTCATAGGGTGCGATCGATTCGTCTTGACCCAAGGAATCAGAGGAAAAAAGAGTTTTGTTTCTAGCCCTTATGGTTCAAAAGTTATTAACATAAACATAAGTGCAACTTTGGACAGCTGGTGGCGCTAGAGGGATTGAGATAGAGACTCCAAATTTGCTGTGGACAAAGGTCAGACTGTCCTCTAACTGTGTGCCAAATTTCACAACTTTCCCGCAAGCGGTTCTATGGGCTGCCATAGACTTCAAGAGCGGAAGAAGAAGAAGAAGAAGAAGAATAAATATAGCTGCAAGCAGCAATTATGAGGCCAAGCACAAAAACGGCACAAGAAACCAGCCAACACGGCTGGGAGCATCAGACCAACTGCAACAGTGAACAATTAAAGACGTATTAAGATCATTTTAGGCATAAGAGCTGAAAAATTATCAAAAATTAGGATTTACTGGTTCATAACTTTCGACCAATAGGTGGCGCTGTGTCCAAATTGTTGTGGTATGGTCAGAGTGAGGTGACAATGACACTTCCAAAGTTTGGTGTCAATATGTCAAAGCACTGAAGAGATACAGCTTCAAGAGTCATTTTTGAATCATGCCTCAAATTCTTTGCTCTGGTATACAAAAACGGTTTGACATATGGACTTGAAATCCATAACTTTTTGTCGGCATGGTCTGAAGATGACACGGTTCAATTTTGGTGAAAATCGGAGCAAAGGTCTAGGAGGAGTTCGAAAAAGTAGGTTTTTAAAGAAAAACAATATGGCGGACAGGACGTTTAGCTGACTATGGCAAATTTGATATCTATGTTCTCAGCATAACCCAAGGAATCTACAGAGACCAGTTTCATTACAATTAGTTAATATAGTCAAAAGTTATTAACATTTATGTACATTTTGTTATAACTTTTGACCACAAGGTAGTGCTGGTCCGAAACTTCTCAGGCTCCTTCATGGCATTGTCCTGATGACCCATACCAAATTTAGGAATTTTGGTCAAACCCATCAGAAATTATAAGCAAAAATAACCATTTTTCATAACTCCACTCCAGTAGGTGGCGCTGCGCCGAAACACTGTATAATTCCTCAGGTCATGCTTGTGATGACACGTACCAAGTTTGGTCTGAATATGATAAAGCATTGCAGAGATACAGCTTCAAGAGTAATTTTTGCATCATATCTCAAATTCTTTGCTCTGGTATACGAAAACCGTTTGACATATCGACTTGAAATCCATAACTTTTTGTCGGCATGGTCTGAAGATGACACGGTTCAATTTTGGTGAAAATCGGAGCAACGGTCTAGGAGGAGTTCGAAAAAGTAGGTTTTTAAAGAAAAACAATATGGCGGACAGGACGTTTAGCTGACTATGGCAAATTTGATATCTTTGTTCTCGGCATGACCCAAGGAATCCACTGAGACCAGTTTCATTACAATCGGTTAATACAGTCAAAAGTTATTAGCATTTTTGTAAATGTTGTTATAACTTTTGACCACAAGGTGGCGCTGTTCTGAAACTTCTCAGACTCCTTCAGGGCATTGTGCTGATGACCCATACCGAGTTTTGTAAAGATATGTTAATGCGTTCGTAAAATACAGCATTATAGCACAAAATTCAAAATGGCCGACGGCCAAAATGGTCGAAGTGAGAAAATTGGATATCATTCGACTTGGTATGATTCCCTGAATCCAACGAGACCAAATTTATGATTTTTGGACAAACCCATCAGAAGTTATAAGCAAAAATACCCATTTTTCATATCTCCGCACCAGTAGGTGGCGCTGCGCCGAAACACTGCATGGTACCTCAGGTCATGCTTGTGATGACATGTACCAAGTTTGGTCTGAATACGATAAAGCATTGCGGAAATACAGCCTTACATCTGTTTTCACAAGCACTACATACAATTCGTTCGTGAGTTTTTCGAAAACGGTTTGAGGAATCGACTTGAATTCCATAACTTTTTGTCAGCATGGTCTGAAGCTGATCTGATTCAATTTTCATGAAAATCGGAGTAACGGCCTAGGAGGAGTTCGAAAAAGTATGTTTTTCAGAAAATTCAAAATGGCGGAAAAATTTTCATGACGGAAAATGACGTCATATGGTACAGTCGATTCGTCTTGAGCCAAGGAATCAGGGGGAAAAATTTGTTTCTAGCCCTTACGGTTCAAAAGTTATTAACATAAACATAAGTGCAAATTTGGACAGCTGGTGGCGCTAGAGGTATTGAGTTAGAGACTTTAGGAAATTTACCAAAATTAGGAATTTTGGTCAAACCCATCAGAAATTATAAGCAAACATAACCATTTTTCATAACTCCACTCCAGTAGGTGGCGCTGCGCCGAAACACTGTATAATTCCTCAGGTCATGCTTGTGATGACACATACCAAGTTTGGTCTGAATATGATAAAGCATTGCAGAGATACAGCTTCAAGAGTAATTTTTGCATCATATCTCAAATTCTTTGCTCTGGTATACAAAAACGGTCTGACTTATCAACTTGAAATCCATATCTTTTTGTCGTCATGGTCTGAAGATCATACGGTTCAATTTTGGTGAAAATCGGAGCAACGGTCTAGGAAGAGTTCGAAAAAGTATGTTTTTAAAGAAAAACAATACAGCGGACAGGAAGTTCAGCTGACTATAGCAAATTTGATATCTATGTTCTCAGCATGACCCAAGGAATCTACTGAGACCAGTTTCATTACAATCGGTTAATATAGTCAAAAGTTATTAGCATTTTTGTAAATTTTGTTATAACTTTTGACCACAAGGTGGCGCTGGTCCGAAACTTCTCAGGCTCCTTCAGGCCATTGTCCTGATGACCCATACCAAATTTATGAATTTTTGTCAAACCCATCAGAAGTTATAAGCAAAAATAGCCATTTTTCATATTTCCCCTCCAGTAGGTGGCGCTGCGTCGAAACACTGTATGATGCCTCAGGTCATGCTTGTGATGACACGTACCAAGTTTGGTCTGAATATGATAAAGCATTGCAGAGATACAGCTTCAAGAGTCGTTTTTGCATCATGCCTCAAATTCTTTGCTCTGGTATACGAAAACGGTTTGACTTATCGGCTTGAAATCCATAACTTTTTGTCAGCATGGTCTGAAGATGATACGGTTCAATTTTGGTGAAAATCTGAGTAACGGTCTAGGAGGAGTTCGAAAAAGTAGGTTTTTAAAGAAAAACAATACGGCGGACAGGAAGTTTTGCCAACTATGGAAAATTTGATATCTATGTTCTCACCATCACCCAAGGAATCTACTGAGACCAGTTTCATTACAATCGGTAAATATAGTCAGAAGTTATTAGCATTTTTGTAAATCTTGTTATAACTTTTGACCACAAGGTGGCGCACTGCCGTGGCGCACTGCCGAAACGTCAGGCTCCTTCAGGGCTTCGTCCTGATGACCCATACCGAGTTTGGTAATGATACGCTAATGCGTTCATAAAATACAGCATTTCAACACATAATTCAAAATGGCCGACGGCCAAAATGACCGAAGTAGGAAAATTGGATATCATTCGACTCGGCAGGATTCCCCGAATCCAGCGAGACCAAATTTATGATTTTTGGATAAAACCATCAGAAGTTATAAGCAAAAATAACAATTTTTCATATCTCCGCACCAGTAGGTGGCGCTGTGCCAAAACACTGCATGGTGCCTCAGGTCATGCTTGTGATGACATGTACCAAGCTTGGTCTGAATATGATAAAGCATTGCAGAGATACATCTTCAAGAGTCATTTTTGCATCATGCCTTAAATTCTTTGCTCTGGTGTACGAAAACCGTTTGACATATCGACTTGAAATCCATAACTTTTTGTCGGCATGGTCTGAAGATGACACGGTTCAATTTTGGTGAAAATCGGACAAACGGTCTAGGAGGAGTTCGAAAAAGTAGGTTTTGACTGAAAATCAAGATGGCGGACAGGAAGTTCGGCCAAATATGGAAAACTTGGTATCTATGTTCTCAGCTTGACCCAAGGAATCTATTAAGACCAGTTTCATTACAATCGGTAGATATAATCAAAAGTTATTAGCATTTTTGTCAATTTTGTTATAACTTTTGACCACAAGGTGGTGCTGGTCCGAAACTTCTCAGGCTCCTTCAGGGCATTGTCCTGATGAACCATACCAAATTTATGAATTTTGGTCAAACCCATCAGAAGTTATAAGCAAAAACAGCCATTTTTCATATCTCCACTCCAGTAGGTGGCGCTGTGCTGAAACATTGTATGATGCCTCAGGTCATGCTTGTGATGACACATACCAAGTTTGGTCTGAATACGATAAAGCGTTGCGGAGATACAGCCTTATGTCTATTTTAGCAAGCACTAATTACAATTCGTTCGCGTGTTTTTCGAAAACAGTTTGAGGCATTGTCCTGATGACCCATACCAAATTAATGAATTTTGGTCAAACCCATCAGAAGTTATAAGCAAAAATAGCCATTTTTCATATCTCCACTCCAGTAGGTGGCGCTGCGCCGAAACACTGTATGATGCCTCAGGTCATGCTTGTGATGACAGGTACCAAGTTTGGTCTGAATATCTCAAAGCATTGTAGAGATACAGCTTCAAGAGTAATTTTTGCATCATCTCTCAAATTCTTTGCTCCGGTATACGAAAACGGTTTGACGTATTGACTTGAAATCCATAAATTTTTGTCGGCATGGTCTGAAGATGATACATTTCAATTTTGGTGAAAATCGGAGCAACGGTCTAAGAGGAGTTCGAAAAAGTAGGTTTTTAAAGAAAAACAATATGGCGGACAGGAAGTTCAGCTGACTATGGCAAATTTGATATCTATGTTCTCAGCATGACCCAAGGAATCTACAGAGACCAGTTGCATTACAATTGGTGAATACAGTCAAAAGTTATTAGCATTTTTGTAAATTTTGTTATAACTTTTGACCACAAGGTGGCGCTGTGCCAAAACTTCTCAGGCTCCTTCAGGGCATTGTGCTGATGACCCATACCAAGTTTCGTAAAGATACTTTAATGCATTCGTAAAATACAGCATTTTGGCACAAAATTCAAAATGGCCGACGGTCAAAATGGCTGAAGTGGGAAAATTGGATATCATTCGACTCGGCATGATTCCCCGAATCCAACGAGACCAAATTTATGATTTTTGGACAAACCCATCAGAAGTTATAAGCAAAAATAGCCATTTTTCATATCTCCGCACCAATAGGTGGCGCTGCACCGAAACACTGCATGATGACTCAGGCCATGCTTGTGATGACATGTACCAAGTTTGGTCTGAATATGATAAAGTGTTGCAGAGATACAGCCTTACTTCTATTTTCGCAAGTGCTACATACAATTCATTCGTGTGTTTTTCGAAAACGGTTTGAGCAATCGACTTGAATTCCATAACTTTTTGTCAGCATGGTCTGAAGATGATCTGGTTCAATTTTCGTGAAAATCGGAGTAACGGCCTACAAGGAGTTCGAAAAAGTAGGTTTCAGAAAATTCAGAAAATTCAAAATGGCGGAAAATTTTTCATGACGGAAAATGACGTCATATGGTACAGTCGATTCGTCTTGGGCCAAGGAATCAGGGGAAAAAATAAATTTGTTTCTAGCCCTTACGGTTCAAAAGTTATTAACATAAACATAAGTGCAATTTTGGACAGCTGGTGGCGCTAGAGGGATTGTGTTAGAGACTCCAAATTTGCTATGGACAAAGGTCAGACTGTCCTCTAACTGTGTGCCAAATTTCACAACTTTCCCGCAAGCGGTTCTATGGGCTGCCATAGACTTCAAGAGCGGAAGAAAAAGAAGAAGAAGAAGAAGAAGAAGAAGAAGAATAAAAAAAAAAAAAAGAACGCCAACAATAACAATAGGTGCCTCCGCACCTTCGGTGCTTGGCCCCTAATAAATATAGCTGCAAGCAGCAATTACGGGGCCAAGCACAAAAACGGCACAAGAAGCCAGCCAACATGGCCGTGAGCATCAGACCAACAGCAGCAGTGAGCAATTAGAAAAAAAAGTTATTAGCATTTTTGTCAAGTTTGTTATAACTTTTGAGCACGAGGTGGCGCTGGTCCGAAACTTCTCAGGCTGCTTCAGGGCATTGTCCTGATGACCCATACCAAATTAATGAATTTTGGTCAAACCCATCAGAAGTTATAAGCAAAAATAGCCATTTTTCATATCTCCACTCCAGTAGGTGGCGCTGCACCGAAACACTGTATGATGCCTCAGGTCATGCTTGTGATGACACGTACCAAGTTTGGTCTGAATATGTCGAAGCATTGTAGAGATACAGCTTCAAGAGTAATTTTTGCATCATCTCTCAAATTCTTTGCTCTGGTATACGAAAACGGTTTGACTTATCAACTTGAAATCCATAACTTTTTGTCGGCATGGTCTGAAGATGATACGGTTCAATTTTGGTGAAAATCGGAGCAAAGGTCTAGGAGGAGTTTGAAAAAGTAGGTTTTTAAAGAAAAACAATATGGCGGACAGGAAGTTCAGCTGAATATGGCAAATTTGATATCTATGTTCTCAGCATGACCCAAGGAATCTATTGAGACCAGTTTCATTACAATCGGTAGATATAATCAAAAGTTATTAGCATTTTGTCAAGTTTGTTATAACTTTTGAGCACGAGGTGGCGCTGGTCCGAAACTTCTCAGGCTGCTTCAGGGCATTGTCCTGATGACCCATACCAAATTAATGAATTTTGGTCAAACCCATCAGAAGTTATAAGCAAAAATAGCCATTTTTCATATCTCCACTCCAGTAGGTGGCGCTGCACCGAAACACTGTATGATGCCTCAGGTCATGCTTGTGATGACACGTACCAAGTTTGGTCTGAATATGTCAAAGCATTGTAGAGATACAGCTTCAAGAGTAATTTTTGCATCATGCCTTAAATTCGTTGCTCCGGTATACGAAAACGGTTTGACTTATCGACTTGAAATCCATAACTTTTTGTCGGCATGGTCTGAAGATGACATGATTCAATTTTGGTGAAAATCGGAGCAACGGTCTAGGAGGAGTTCGAAAAAGTAGGTTTTTAAAGTAAAACAATATGGCGGACAGGAAGTTCAGCTGACTATGGCAAATTTGATATCTATGTTCTCAGCATGACCCAAGGAATCTACAGAGACCAGTTTCATTACAATTGGTGAATACAGTCAAAAGTTATTAGCATTTTTGTAAATTTTGTTATAACTTTTGACCACAAGGTGGCGCTGTGCCAAAAGTTCTCAGGCTCCTTCAGGGAATTGTGCTGATGACCCATACCAAGTTTCGTAAAGATACTTTAATGCATTCGTAAAATACAGCATTTTGGCACAAAATTCAAAATGGCCGACGGTCAAAATGGCCGAAGTGGGAAAATTGGATATCATTCGACTCGGCATGATTCCCCGAATCCAACGAGACCAAATTTATGATTTTTGGACAAACCCATCAGAAGTTATAAGCAAAAATACCCATTTTTCATATCTCCGCACCAGTAGGTGGCGCTGCGCCGAAACACTGCACGATGACTCAGGCCATGCTTGTGATGACATGTACCAAGTTTGGTCTGAATATGATAAAGTGTTGCAGAGATACAGCCTTACTTCTATTTTCGCAAGCGCTACATACAATTCGTTCGTGTGTTTTTCGAAAACGGTTTGAGCAATCGACTTGAATTCCATAACTTTTTGTCAGCATGGTCTGAAGATGATCTGGTTCAATTTTCGTGAAAATCGGAGTAACAGCCTAGGAGGAGTTCGAAAAAGTAGGTTTTTCAGAAAATTCAAAATGGCGGAAAATTTTTCATGACGGAAAATGACATCATATGGTACAGTCGATTCGTCTTGGGCCAAGGAATCAGGGGAAAAAAGAAATTTGTTTCTAGCCCTTACGGTTCAAAAGTTATTAACATAAACATAAGTGCAATTTTGGACAGCTGGTGGCGCTAGAGGGATTGAGTTAGAGACTCCAAATTTGCTATGGACAAAGGTTAGACTGTCCTCTAACTGTGTGCCAAATTTCACAACTTTCCCGCAAGCGGTTCTATGGGCTGCCATAGACTTCAAGAGCGGAAGAAGAAGAAATATAGCTGCAAGCAGCAATTATGGGGCCAAGCACAAAAACGGCACAAGAAACCAGCCAACACGGCTGGGAGCATCAGACCAACTGCAACAGTGAACAATTAAAGACATATTAAGATCATTTTAGGCATAAGAGCTGAAAAATTATCAAAAATGAGGATTTACTGGTTCATAACTTTCGACCAATAGGTGGCGCTGTGTCCAAATTGTTGTGGTATGGTCAGAGTGAGGTGACCATGACACTTCCAAAGTTTGGTGTCAATATGTCAAAGCACTGAAGAGATACAGCTTCAAGAGTCATTTTTGAATCATGCCTCAAATTCTTTGCTCTGGTATACAAAAACGGTTTGACATATGGACTTGAAATCCATAACTTTTTGTCGGCATAGTCTGAAGATTACACGGTTCAATTTTGGTGAAAATCGGAGCAACGGTCTAGGAGGAGTTCGAAAAAGTAGGTTTTTAAAGAAAAACAATATGGCGGACAGGACGTTTAGCTGACTATGGCAAATTTGATATCTATGTTCTCAGCATAACCCAAGGAATCTACAGAGACCAGTTTCATTACAATTGGTTAATATAGACAAAAGTTATTAGCATTTTTGTAAATTTTGTTATAACTTTTGACCACGAGGTGGCGCTGGTCCGAAACTTTTCAGGCTCCTTCAGGGCATTGTCCTGATGACCCATACCAAATTTATGAATTTTGGTCAAACTCATCAGAAGTTATGAGCAAAATAACAATTTTTCATATCTCCACTCCAGTAGGTGGCGCTGCACCGAAACACTGTATAATGCCTCAGGTCATGCTTGTGATGACATGTACCAAGTTTGGTCTAAATATGTCAAAGCATTGTAGAGATACAGCTTCAAGGGTAATTTTTGCATCACATCTCAAATTCTTTGCTCCGGTATACGAAAACGGTTTGACTTATCGACTTGAAATCCATAACTTTGTGTCGGCATGGTCTGAAGATGACACGGTTCAATTTTGGTGAAAATTGGAGCAACAGTCTAGGAGGAGTTTGAAAAAGTAGGTTTTTGAAGAAAAACAATATGGCGGACAGGAAGTTTAGCTGACTATAGCAAATGTGATATCTATGTTCTCAGCATGACCCAAGGAATCTACTGAGACCAGTTCCATTACAATTGGTGAATACAGTCAAAAGTTATTAGCATTTTTGTAAATTTTGTTATAACTTTTGACCACAAGGTGGCGCTGTGCTGAAACTTCTCAGGCTCCTTCAGGGCATTGTGCTGATGACCCATACCAAGTTTTGTAAAGATACCTTAATGCGTTCGTAAAATACAGCATTTTAGCACAAAATTCAAAATGGCCGACGGCCAAAATGGCCGATATGGGAAAATTGGATATCATTCGACTCGGCATGATTCCCCGAATCCAACGAGACCAAATTTATGATTTTTGGACAAACCCATCAGAAGTTATAAGCAAAAATACCCATTTTTCATATCTCCGCACCAGTAGGTGGCGCTGCGCCGAAACACTGCATGGTACCTCAGGTCATGCTTGTGATGACATGTACCAAGTTTGGTCTGAATACGATAAAGCGTTGCGGAGATACAGCCTTACTTCTGTTTTCACAAGCACTACGTACAATTCGTTCGTGAGTTTTTCGAAAACGGTTTGAGGAATCAACTTGAATTCCATAACTTTTTGTCAGCATGGTCTGAAGATGATCTGATTCAATTTTCATGAAAATCGGAGTAACGGCCTAGGAGGAGTTCGAAAAAATAAGTTTTTCAGAAAATTCAAAATGGCGGAAAAATTTTCATGACGGAAAATGACGTCATAGGGTGCGATCGATTCGTCTTGACCCAAGGAATCAGATGAAAAAATTGAATTTTGTTTCTAGCCCTTATGGTTCAAAAGTTATTAACATAAACATAAGTGCAACTTTGGACAGCTGGTGGCGCTAGAGGGATTGAGATAGAGACTCCAAATTTGCTGTGGACAAAGGTCAGACTGTCCTCTAACTGTGTGCCAAATTTCACAACTTTCCCGCAAGCGGTTCTATGGGTTGCCATAGACTTCAAGAGCGGAAGAAGAAGAAGAAGAAGAATAAAAAAAAAAAATAAAAAAAAAGAACGCCAACAATAACAATAGGTGCCTCCGCACCTTCGGTGCTTGGCCCCTAAATATAGCTGCAAGCAGCAATTACGGGGCCAAGCACAAAAATGGCACAAGAAGCAAGCCAACATGGCTGGGAGCATCAGACCAACAGCAGTAGTGAGCAATTAGAAAAAAAGTTATTAGCATTTTTGTCAATTTTGTTATATCTTTTGACCACAAGGTGGCGCTGGTCCGAAACTTCTCAGGCTCCTTCAGGCCATTGTCCTGATGACCCATACCAAATTTATGAATTTTGGTCAAACCCATCAGAAGTTATAAGCAAAAATGGCATTTTTAATATCTCCACTCCAGTAGGTGGCGCTGCGCCGAAACAGAGTATGCTGCCTCAGGTCATGCTTGTGAAGACACATGCCAAGTTTGGTCTGAATATGTCAAAGCACTGAAGAGATACAGCTTCAAGAGTCGTTTTTGCATCATGCCTCAAATTCTTTGCTCTGGTATACGAAAACGGTTTGACATATCGACTTGAAATCCATAACTTTTTGTCGGCATGGTCTGACGATGACACGGTTCAATTTTGGTGAAAATCGGAGCAACGGTCTAGGAGGAGTTCGAAAAAGTAGGTTTTTAAAGAAAAACAATATGGCGGACAGGAAGTTTAGCTGACTATGGCAAATTTGATATCTTTGTTCTCAGCATGACCCAAGGAATCTACTGAGACCAGTTTCATTACAATTGGTGAATACAGTCAAAAGTTATTAGCATTTTTGTAAATTTTGTTATAACTTTTGACCACAAGGCGGCGCTGTGCCGAAACTTCTCAGGCTCCTTCAGGGCATTGTGCTGATGACCCATACCAAGTTTTGTAAAGATACGTTAATGCGTTCGTAAAATACAGCATTTTAGCACAAAATTCAAAATGGCCGACGGCCAAAATGGCCGAATTGGGAAAATTGGATATCATTCGACTCGGCATGATTCCCCGAATCCAACGAGACCAAATTTATGATTTTTGGACAAACCCATCAGAAGTTATAAGCAAAAATACCCATTTTTCATATCTCCGCACCAGTAGGTGGCGCTGCGCCGAAACACTGCATGGTACCTCAGGTCATGCTTGTGATGACATGTACCAAGTTTGGTCTGAATACGATAAAGCGTTGCAGAGATACAGCCTTACTTCTGTTTTCGCAAGCACTACGTACAATTCGTTCGTTAGTTTTTCGAAAACGGTTTGAGGAATCAACTTGAATTCCATAACTTTTTGTCAGCATGGTCTGAAGATGATCTGATTCAATTTTCATGAAAATCGGAGTAACGGCCTAAGAGGAGTTCGAAAAAGTAAGTTTTTCAGAAAATTCAAAATGGCGGAAAAATTTTCATGACGGAAAATGACGTCATATGTTGCGTTCGATTCATCTTGAGCCAAGGAATAAGAGGAAAAAAGAATTGTGTTTCTAGCCCTTATGGTTCAAAAGTTATTAACATAAACATAAGTGCAACTTTGGACAGCTGGTGGCGCTAGAGGGATTGAGTTAGAGACTCCAAATTTGCTATGGACAAAGGTCAGACTGTCCTCTGACTGTGTGCCAAATTTCACAACTTTCCCGCAAGCGGTTCTATGGGCTGCCATAGACTTCAAAAGTGGAAGAAGAAGAAGAAGAAGAAGAATAAAAAAAAAAAAAAAAAAAAAAAAAGAACGCCAACAATAACAATAGGTGCCTCCGCACCTTCGGTGCTTGGCCCCTAATAATAAATATAGCTGCAAGCAGCAATTACGGGGCCAAGCACAAAAACGGCACAAGAAGCCAGCCAACATGGCCGTGAGCATCAGACCAACAGCAGCAGTGAGCAATTAGAAAAAAAAGTTATTAGCATTTTGTCAAGTTTGTTATAACTTTTGAGCACGAGGTGGCGCTGGTCCGAAACTTCTCAGGCTGCTTCAGGGCATTGTCCTGATGACCCATACCAAATTAATGAATTTTGGTCAAACCCATCAGAAGTTATAAGCAAAAATAGCCATTTTTCATATCTCCACTCCAGTAGGTGGCACTGTGCCGAAACACTGTATGATGCCTCAGGTCATGCTTGTGATGACACGTACCAAGTTTGGTCTGAATATGTCAAAGCATTGTAGAGATACAGCTTCAAGAGTAATTTTTGCATCATCTCTCAAATTCTTTGCTCCGGTATACGAAAACGGTTTGACTTATCAACTTGAAATCCATAACTTTTTGTCGGCATGGTCTGAAGATGATACGGTTCAATTTTGGTGAAAATCGGAGCAAAGGTCTAGGAGGAGTTTGAAAAAGTAGGTTTTTAAAGTAAAACAATATGGCGGACAGGAAGTTCTGCTGAGTATAGCAAATTTGATATCTATGTTCTCAGCATGACCCAAGGAATCTATTGAGACCAGTTTCATTACAATCGGTAGATATAATCAAAAGTTATTAGCATTTTTGTCAATTTTGTTATAACTTTTGACCACAAGGTGGTGCTGGTCCGAAACTTCTCAGGCTCTTTCAGGGCATTGTCCTGATGAACCATACCAAATTTATGAATTTTGGTCAAACCCATCAGAAGTTATAAGCAAAAACAGCCATTTTTCATATCTCCACTCCAGTAGGTGGCGCTGTGCTGAAACATTGTATGATGCCTCAGGTCATGCTTGTGATGACACATACCAAGTTTGGTCTGAATATGATAAAGCATTGCAGAGATACAGCTTCAAGAGTCATTTTTGCATCATGCCTCAAATTCGTTGCTCTGGTATACGAAAACGGTTTGACTTATCGACTTGAAATCCATAACTTTTTGTCATCATGGTCTGAAGATGATACGGTTCGATTTTGGGGAAAATCGGAGCAACGGTCTAGGAGGAGTTTGAAAAAGTAGGTTTTTAAAGAAAAACAATATGGCGGACAGGAAGTTCAGCTGACTATGGAAAGTTTGATATCTGTGTTCTCAGCATGACCCACGGAATCTACTGAGACCAGTTTCATCACAATCGGTTAATATAGTCAAATGTTATTAGCATTTTTGTAAATTTTGTTATAACTTTTGACCACAAGGTGGCGCTGGTCCGAAACTTGGTATGCTCCTTCAGGGCATTGTGCTGATGACCCATACCAAGTTTCATAACGATACGCTAATGCGTTCGTAAAATACAGCATTTTAGCACAAAATTCAAAATGGCCGACAGTCAAAATGTCCGATATGTGAAAATTGATTTTTTTCATTACAATCGGTAAATATATTCAAACGTTATTAACATTTTTGTAAATTTCATAATAACTTTTGACCACAAGGTGGCACTGGTCTGAAACTTCTCAGGCTCCTTCAGGGCATTGTTCTGATGACCCATACCGAGTTTCGTTACAATACTTGAATGCGTTCATAAAATACAGCACTTTAGCACAAAATTCAAAATGGACGACGGTCAAAATGGTTGAAATGGGATAGTTGGATATCATTCGACTCGGCATGATTCCCCGAATCCAACGAGACCAAATTTATGATTTTTGGACAAACCCATCAGAAGTTATAAGCAAAAACATACATTTTTCATATCTCCGCACCACTAGGTGGCACTGCGCCGAAACGTTGCATGTTGCCTCAGGTCATGCTTGTGATGACATGTACCAAGTTTGGTCTGAATACGATAAAGCGTTGCGGAGATACAGCCTTGTGTCTATTTTCGCAAGCACTACGTACAATTCGTTCACGTGTTTTTCGAAAACGGTTTGTAGTCTGAAGATGATCTGGTTCAATTTTCGTGAAAATCGGAGTAACGGCCTAGGAGGAGTTCGAAAAAGTATGTTTTTTTGAAAATTCAAAATGGCGGAAAAATTTTCATGACGGAAAATGACGTCATAGAGTGCATTCGATTCGTCTTGACCCATGAAATCAGAGGAAAAAAATAATTTTGTTTCTAGCCCTTACGGTTCAAAAGTTATTAACATAAACATAAGTGCAACTTTGGACAGCTGGTGGCGCTAGAGGGATTGAGTTAGAGACTCCAAATTTGCTGTGGACAAAGGTCAGACTGTCCTCTAACTGTGTGCCAAATTTCACAACTTTCCCGCAAGCGGTTCTATGGGTTACCATAGACTTCAAGAGCGGAAGAAGAAGAAGAAGAAGAAGAAAAAAAAAAAAAAAAAAAAAGAACGCCAACAATAACAATAGGTGCCTCCGCACCTTCGGTGCTTGGCCCCTAAATATAGCTGCAAGCAGCAATTACGGGGCCAAGCAAAAAAGGGACAACAAGCCAGCCAACATGGCTGGGAGCATTAGGCCAACTGCAACAGTGAGCAATTAAAGACCTATTACGATCATTTAAGGCAAAAGAGTTGGAAAATTATATATACAGTCAGTAATAAAGATTTACTGGTTTATCACTTTCGACCAGTAGGTGGCGCTGTGACCAAATGAACGTGGTTTGGTCAGAGTGAGGTGACAATGACACTCACTAAGGTTATGACTCCCGAAAAAATAAGTCAACCAGATCAAAAGTTATAAGCATATGAAAAAAATACAGTAGGTGGCGCTGGTTTGGACTCTTTCAGGGCCTTGTGCTTATGACCCATACAGAGTTTCGCAACAATACACTAATGCATTCTCAAAATACAGCATTTTAAAACAAAATTTAAAATGTCCAATGGCCAAAATGGCCGACATGGGAAAATTGGATATCATTCGACTCGGCATGATGCCCCAGAATTGAAAAAGACCAACTTTATCATTTTTGGACAAACCTATCTGAAGCTATAAGCAAAAATAATGGCTATATTGGCTTTTTTGTATCTCCAGACCAGTAGGTGGCGTTATGGTAAAACTCAGCATGTAGGCTCTGGTCTTGCTTGGGATGATATGTATGAGGTTTCGTCTGAATATGATAAAGCATTGCAGAGATACAGCCATGAGTCCAAATTGGGTGCTCTGCGTTAAATTAATTTGCGTGTTATTTGAGAATGGTTCGATTTACTGAAAAGCTTTTGATAACTTTTTGCCAGAATGGAATGAGGATGATCTGATCTGATTTTCATGACAATCAAATGAAGCATCTAGGACAAGTTCGAAAAAGCAGGTTTTTCGCAAAATTCAACATGGTGGACAGACCATATGTCAAAACCTAGCATGTTTGGTATCGTTGGACTCAGCAGGGATTCAGGAGTCTAAGATCATGACTATTTTGAAAATAAGTCGACCACACTCATAGTGATAAGCATTTGAATATTTGATTTTACCACTAGGTGGCGCTGGTGCGAAACTTCTCAGGCTCGTTCAGGGCATCGTACTGATGACCCATATCGAGTTTTGTGATGATATGCTAATGTGTTCGTAAAATACAGCATTTTAGCACAAAATTAAGAAATGGCCGACGACCAAAATGGCTGATATGGTAATAATGGTTATCATTCGACTCGGCATGATGCCCCTAATCTAACAAGACCAAAGTTATGATTTTTGGACAAACCTATCTGAAGCTGCAAGCAAAAATAACCATTTTCTTGTATATCCAAACCAGTAGGTGTCGCTGCGCCAAAACTCAGCATGTAGGCTCTGGTCTTGCTTGGGATGATATGTATGAACCTTGGTCTGAATATGATAAAGCATTGCAGAGATACAGCCATGAGTCCAAATTGGGTGCTCTACGTTAAATTAATTTGCGTGTTATTTGAGAATGGTTTGATTTACCGAAAAGCTTTTGATAACTTTTTGCCAGAATGGACTGAAGATGATCTGGTTTGATTTTCATGACAATCAAATGAAGCGTCTAGGACGAGTTCAAAAAAGTAGGTTTTTCGCAAAATTCAACATGGCGGACAAACCATAATTCGAAACCTAACATGTTTGGTATCGTTGGACTCAGCAGGGATTCAGGAGTCTAAGGACATGACTCTTTTGAAAACAAGTCGACCACAGTCAAAGTGATAAGCATTTGAATATTTGATTTTACCACTAGGTGGCGCTGGTGCGAAACTTCCCAGGCTGGTTCAGGGCATCATACTGATGACCCATACCGAGTTTTGTGACGATACGCTGATGCGTTCATAAAATACAGCATTTTAGCACAAAATTCAAAATGGCCGACGGCTGATATGGTAATAATGGTTATCATTCGACTCGGCATGATACTCTGAATCTGACGTGACCACATTTATGATTTCTGGAGAAACCATTCAGAAGTTATTAGCCAAAATAGCCATTTTTCGTATCTCCGGACCATTAGGTGGCACTGCACTGAAACACTGCATGTTGGCTTAAGTCATGCTTGTGATGACATGTATGAAGTTTGGTCAAAATACGATAAATCTTTTGGAGATATAGCCTTAAGTGTGATTTTGCGAGCTTTCGGTCGAATTCATTTGTGCCCTATTCGAGGATGGATAGATCTATCAAAAAGCTTTTGATAACTTTTTGCAGTCATGGTCTGAAGATGATCTGGTCCAATTTTTGTGAAAATCGGAGTAACGCCCTAGGAGGAGTTCGAAAAAGTAGGTTTTTCAGAAAATTCAAAATGGCGGGAAAATTTTCATGACGGAAAATGACGTCATATAGTGCAATCGATTCGACTTGACCCAAGGAATCAGAAGAAAAAAGAATTTTGTTTCTAGCCCATACTGTTCAAAAGTTATTAGCATAAACAGAAGTGCAACTTTGGACAGCTGGTGGCGCTAGAGGGATTGAGTTAGAGACTCCAAATTGGCTATGGACACAGTTCAGACTGTCCTCTAACTGTGTGCCAAATTTCACAACTTTTTACCATACGGTTCTATGGGCTGCCATAGACTCCAAGAGCGGAAGAATAATAATAACTAGAATGTACATTTCCTAAAGAAAATGTGAATGGTGCTTGCAGTGGCAAAACACCGGACTCGGTTGCTAGGGTGCTGTAATTGGTTGCTAGGGCGTGGCTATGAAGTTGCTGTGTCACTACTTATTGGCTTGCCGAATCAAAAGAGCCCAGCCCCAAGTCTCTACGAACTTCTGATCCAAAGATATGATCTCACAGATTTGGACCCCATGTTAAGTCTATGGGAGTTTTTTCAGCCATTTTTTTCGTACGCTGTGCGAACATCGTACACCCGATCGCTTAGAAAAGTCATAGCACACCTCTCCTCAATAAGCCGGTCGATTTGACACCTCATTTGTGGGTCTAGGACAAACGGTGCGGGACGAGTTACGCGCCAAAGTTTTGTTCAGGTGAATAGTAATTACAATACTAGAATGTACATTTCCTGAAGAAAATGTGAATGGTGCTTGCAGTGGCAAAATTCGGCACCGGTTGCTAGGGTGCTGTAATTGGTTGCTAGGGCGTGGCTATGAAGTTGCTGTGCCACTACTTATTGGCTGGCCGAATCAAAAGAGCCCAGCCCCAAGTCTCTATGACCTTCTGATCCAAAGATATGATCTCACAGATTTTGACCCAATGTTAAGTCTATGGTAGTTTTTTCAGCCATTTTTTTCATACGCTGTGCGAACATCGTACACCCGATCGCTTAGAAAAGTCATAGCACACCTCTCCTCAATAAGCCGGTCGATTTGACACCTCATTTGTGGGTCTAGGACAAACGGTGCGGAACGAGTTACGCGCCAAAGTTTTGTTCAGGTGAATAGTAATTACAATACTAGAATGTACATTTCCTGAAGAAAATGTGAATGGTGCTTGCAGTGGCAAAACTCGGCACTCTTGATTAACATGATGCTAACATAATTACCGTCCAGCTAGGATGTTTTTAGCAAGATGCTAACATGATTAGCATGTTGCTAGCATTATGCTAACACCCTTAGCATGCTGCTAACATGTTTTTAGAAAGATGCTAATCATGTTAGCATAATGCTAGCAACATGCTAACATGATTAGCATGTTGCTAGCATAATGCTAACACCCTTAGCATGCTGCTAGCTTGTTTTTAGAAAGATGCTAATCATGTTAGCATTATGTTAGCAACATGCTAACATGATTAACATAATCTTAGCATGATGCTAGCATGATTACCATGTTGTTAGCATGTATTTAACAAGATGCTAACATGATTAGCATGTTTGCTAACATGATGCTAACATGATTATCATGCTACTAGCATCATGCTAACACAATTAACATGCCACTAGCATTATTCTAACACATTTTTACTAGTTTGTGTCATGTTTAAACCTTAAGCTAATCACTATTAGCATGTAGCTATTCACTGCTAGCATGTGTAGCATGGTGGAAGTCCAGTTTGCTAGCATGAGTCAAAAGAGCCAACCGCCATGTCTCTATAATGTTCTGATGCAGAAATATAGGTGTTTCAAAACGGTTGCTAGGGTACTCTGTTTGGTTGCTAGGGAGTGGCTTGGCAGCTGCCAATGATGATACTCCAAAGGCTGCTTGACAATATAAACCAACCCCCATGTCTGTACGATGTTCTGACGCAGAGATATAGATCTTGCAAAATGGTTGCTAGGGTACTCTGTTTGGTTGCTAAGGAGTGGCTTGGCAGCAACCAATGATGATACACCAAAGGCTGCTTGCCAGTATGAATGATATAAACCAACCCCCATGCCTCTATGATATTCAGATTTGAAGATATCTGCCTATGCTTTGGGTTGCTAGGGTGCTCTATATGGTTGCTAAGGCGTGGCTATGATGTCTTTAAGGTGATTTGTGATTGGCGGTTTGCTGCCTCGAGTCAAATGAGCCCACCCTCATGTTTCTATGACACTCCTATCCAAAGATATTCCTTTGATCTTTTTCAATGGAAGTCTATGGAACTTGTTGCTATGGTTCTCTATATGGTTGCTAGGGCGTGGCTTGATAGCTTTACAATGATCCTGAGAGACTGATTGGTTGCCTGAGTAAAATGAGCCCACCCCCTTGTCTCTATGACATTGTGATCCAGAGTTATGTTCAATACAAAATCCCTATGTAATTTCCCATAGTAGGAAAAACACAGTACTTCCTGGTTCATGGGCACGGCTTCACCATAGTATGTCTATGGGGCAACTTTGGGCAGCTCTTGCGCCCCAGGGGTACAACTTACACCCCATTTTGAGGTATGGTCTGAGAGAGCCTATCAGGCTCTTCAAACGTGGTAACCCACATGTTTCTATGAAATTCTCGTTAGGAGCTATTACTCATCAAAGTTTGTCCCAATGCAAAGTCTATGGGATTTTTTTCGCTACTTTTTCGCCCGCCGGACGAACATCGTACACCCGATCGCTTATAAAAGTCATAGCACACCTGTCCTCAATGAGCCGGTCGATTTGACACCTCATTCATGGGTCTATGACAAAAACTGCGGGAGGAGTAGCGCGCAGAAATTGTGTCCAGAAGAAGAAGAAGAAGAATAATAAGTATGCAGAAGAATAAGAATGGAGCTTTGCCTTTGGCAAGCACCATTAACTAGAATGTACATTTCCTGAAGAAAATGTGAATGGTGCTTGCAGTGGCAAAACTCGGCACTCTTGATTAGCATGATGCTAACATAATTACCGTCCTGCTAGGATGTTTTTATCAAGATGCTAACATGATTAGCATGTTGCTAGCATTATGCTAACACCCTTAGCATGCTGCTAGCATGTTTTTAGAAAGATGCTATTCATGTTGGCATTATGCTAGCAACATGCTAACATGATTAGCATTTGTTGCTAGCATAATGCTAACACCCTTAGCATGCTGGTAGCATGTTTTTAGAAAGATGCTAATCATGTTAGCATAATGCTAGCAACATGCTAACATGATTAGCATAATGCTAGCATGATGCTAGCATGATTACCATGTTGCTAGCATGTTTTTAACAAGATGCTAACATAATTAGCATGTTTGCTAGCATGATGCTAACATGATTAGCATGCTACTAGCATGATGCTAACACAATTAGCATGTTACCAGCATGATGTAACACATTTTTACTAGTTTGTGTCATGTTTAAACCCTAAGCTAATCACTATTAGCATGTAGCTATTCACTGCTAGCATGTGTAGCATGTTGGAAGTTCAGTTTGCTAGCATGAGTCAAAAGAGCCAACCGCCATGTCTCTATGATGCTCTGATGCAGAGATATAGATCTTGCTAAACGGTTGCTAGGGTACTCTGTTTGGTTGCTAAGGAGTGGCTTGGCAGCTACCAATGATGATACTCCAAAGGCTGCTTGACAATATAAACCAACCCCCATGTCTTTATGATGTTCTGATGCAGAGATATAGATCTTGCAAAACGGTTGCTAGGGTACTCTGTTTGGTTGCTAGGGAGTGGCTTGGCAGCTGCTAGTAATGATAAACCAAAGGCTGCTTGCCAGTATAAATGATATAAACCAACCCCCATGCCTCTATGATATTCAGATTTGAAGATATCTGCCTATGCTTTGGGTTGCTAGGGTGCTTTAAATGGTTGCTAAGGCGTGGCTATGATGTCTTTAAGGTGATTTGTGATTGGCGGTTTGCTGCCTCCAGTCAAATGAGCCCACCCTCTTGTTTGTACGACACTTCTATCCAAAGATATTCATTTGATCTTTTTCAATGGAAGTCAATGGAACTTGTTGCTATGGTGCTCTATATGGTTGCTAGGGCGTGGCTTGATAGCTTCACAATGATCCTGAGAGACTGATTGGTTGCCTGAGTAAAATGGGCCCACCCCCTTGTCTCTATGACATTGTGATCCAGAGTTATGTTCAATACAAAATCCCTATGTAATTTCCCATAGTAGGAAAAACACAGTACTTCCTGGTTCATGGGCACGGCTTCACCATAGTATGTCTATGGGGCAACTTTGGGCAGCTCTTGCGCCCCAGGGGTACAACTTACACCCCATTTTGAGGTATGGTCTGAGAGAGCCTATCAGGCTCTTCAAACGTGGTAACCCACATGTTTCTATGAAATTCTCGTTAGGAGCTATTACTCATCAAAGTTTGTCCCAATGCAAAGTCTATGGGATTTTTTTCGCTACTTTTTCGCCCGCCGGACGAACATCGTACACCCGATCGCTTATAAAAGTCATAGCACACCTGTCCTCAATGAGCCGGTCGATTTGACACCTCATTCATGGGTCTATGACAAAAACTGCGGGAGGAGTAGCGCGCAGAAATTGTGTCCAGAAGAAGAAGAAGAAGAATAATAAGTATGCAGAAGAATAAGAATGGAGCTTTGCCTTTGGCAAGCACCATTAATAAGAAAACTAACAATAACAATAGGTGCCTAAGCACCTTCGGTGCTTGGCCCCTAATAAGCGTACGGAACGCCAACAATAACAATAGGTGCCTAAGCACCTTCGGTGCTTGGCCCCTAATAATAAGCGTACGGAACGCCAACAATAACAATAGGTGCCTAAGCACCTTCGGTGCTTGGCCCCTAATAATAATAAATGGAGCAATTCCAATAGGGTCCTCACACCATCGGTGCTCGGGCCCTAATTAAAGCTGCAAGCAGCGATGAAAGGGCCCTCGCACCCGGGCTCACCGCCACCCGTTGGGTGAACAGTGGTCGACATGCATGTAAGCGAATGAATACAGGAGAATTATGCCATTAAGTCATTTCGAATTGCCACACTTCCTGCTTTGTGGCGCTTTGACCATAACCAAATATTGCGATATAGATGTGTTCAGACCCGGACTGTTATCAAACACGTGAAGTTTGGAGCAGATCGGACATCATATGCCTGAGTTACAACAACTTCCTGTTTCATGGCGTTAATCGCATACATTAGCACTTAGCAAAGTGTTGCATGATTTAACGTGTTTCTAGTATGTTTGGTACTTTGTGGCATATTGAAATGTGGTTCTGGGAGGGAATTACATTTCCTGTTGCCAGCAGGTGGCGCTATGACTAACGGAATATTGGCATATAGATATGTTCAGGCCAGGACTCTTATCACACATGTGAAGTTTGGAGCAGATCAGACATAGTATGCCTGAGTTACAACGGCTTCCTCTTTCATGGCAGAACAACAGACTTTGTCAGGCCGCCACGGACACGCCCTTCAACGAAAACTCTAGATCTTCGCAATTTAACTTCACAATGGCCTTTAGATTAGACTGACAAAAAATGACATTGATCTGATTAAATCTCTAGGAGGAGTTAATCACAGTGTAAAACATGTAATTTCCTGTTGCCCCCAGGTGGCACTATGACTGTAATTGAATATTGTTATGAAGATGTCTTCAGGTCAGGACTCTAATAAAACATGTGGAGTTTGGGGCAGATCGGACATTGTATGCCCGAGTTACAACAACTTCCTGTTTCATGGCGAAACAACGAACTTTGCCAGGCCGCCACGAACACGCCTTTCAGCGAAAACTCTAGATCTTCGCAATTTAATGTCTCAAAGGCCTTTAGATTAGACTGACCAAATATGATGTTGATCTGATTAAAACTCTAGTAGGAGTTCATTAAAGTACAACATGTGGAAATGGCAAAAACTGCCCAAATTTTGCAAAGAAAATTCTAAATATCTCACTTCCTGTTGGTTTTCAGATTTCACTCCAAGAGACTTTTTTGTAAGTATTGGGCTGTTAGATGTGTGTACTAAATTTCATACCTGTACGTGAAACATATTGTCAGGGGCACTTCGTTGAAATTTTGTAGGTGGCGCTATCGAGCCATTTTGCCACACTTAATTCTGAAACCCATATCAGACGTAAATTTTCACCACTTCTGATGTATCTGCAAAGTATCATGAGTTTTCGAGTATGTTTCGGCCCTCTAAAAAGTGATTCACCTTACATGGCGAAACATCAGACTTTGTCGGTCACCACGGACACGCCCTTCAATGAAAACTCAAGATCTTTGCAATTTAACATCACAAAGACCTTAAGATTAGACTGGCCATATATGATGTTGATCTGGTTTAATCTCTATGAGGAGTTAATCACAGTGTAAAACATGTCATTTCCTGTTGCCCCCAGGTGGCGCTAGGACTGTAACTGAATATTGTCATATAGATGTCTTCAGGTCAGGTCTCTAATAAAACATGTGAAGTTTGGGGCAGATCAGACATTGTATGCCCGGGTTACAACAACTTCCTGTTTCATGGCGAAACATCAATCTTTGCCAGGCCGCCACGGACACGCCCTTCAGCGAAAACTCTAGATCTTCGCAATTTAACATCGCAAAGGCCTTTAGATTAGACTGACCAAATATGATGTTGATCTGATTAAAGCTCTAGGAGGAGTTCGTTAAAGTACAACATGTGGAAATGGCAAAAACTGCCAAAATTTTGTAGAGAAAATTCTAAATATCTCACTTCCTGTTGGGTTTACAAGCTTTGAACCCAGGGGCTTTTTTGTCTGTATTTGGCTGTTACATCTGTCTACCGAATTTCATAACTGTACGTGAAACGTAGCACGAAGGGCGCTTAATTGAAATTTTGTAGGTGGCGCTATCGAGCCATTTTGCCACACCTAATTCTGAAACCCATATCAGATGTAAATTTTCACCACTTCTGACGTGTGTGCAAAGTTTCATTAGTTTTTGAGAACGTTTAGGCCCTCAAAAATGCGATTCATTTTGGAGAAGAAGAAAATTTTGGCTGAGCAATTCCAATAGGGTCCTCACACCATCGGTGCTCGGGCCCTAATTAAAGCTGCAAGCAGCGTTGAGAGGGCCCTCGCACCCGGGCTCACCGCCACCCATTGGCCTCAGGAAAACAGTGAACAGTGGGCATCATGCATTTAAGTGAGTGAATACAGGAGAATTATGCCAAAGTAATTTCGAAATGCCACACTTCCTGCGGCCAACAGGTGGCGCTTTTACCGTAACTGAATTTTGCCATGTTAATGTCTTCAGGCTAGGACTATCATTGAACACGTGAAGTTTGAAGCAGATCAGACATTGTATGCCTGAGTTACAACAACTTCCTGTTTCTTTCGTGGCGTTAATCGCATACATTAGCACTCAGCCAAGTGTTGCATGATTTAACGTGTTTCTAGCATGTCTGGTACTTCGTGGCATGATGAAATGTGAATCTGGTAGTGAATTACAGTATAAAGCATGCCACTTCCTGTTGCCAGCAGGTGGCGCTATGACTAACTGAATATTATCATATAGACGTCTTTAGGCTAGGACTCTTATCACACATGTGAAGTTTGGAGCAGATCGGACATAGTATGCCTGAGTTACAACAGTTTCCTCTTTCATGGCGAAACATCAGACTTTGTCAGGCCGCCACGGACACGCCCTTCAACAAAAACTCAAGATCTTTGATATTTATCATCGCTAAGGTCTTAAGATTAGACTGACAACATATGATGTTGATCTGGTTAAATCTCTATGAGGAGTTAATCACAGAGTAAAACATGTCATTTCCTGCTGCCTGCAGGTGGCGCTATGACTGTAACCGAATATTGTTATGAAGATGTCTTCAGGTCAGGACTCTAATAAAGCATGTGAAGTTTGGGGCAGATAGGACATTGTTTGTCAGAGTTACAACAACTTCCTTTTTCATGGCGAAAACATCAAACTTTGTCAGGCCGCCACGGACACGCCCTTCTGTGAAAACTCTAGATCTTCGCAATTTAACGTCACAAAGGTCTTTAGATTAGACTGACCAAAAATGACATTGATCTGATTAAATCTCTAGGATGAGTTCGTTAAAGTACAACGTCTGGAAAATGCAAAAAACGGTGAATTAATTCAAAATATCTGACTTCCTGTTCGGTTTCGGATTTCGCTCCAAGATAATTTTTTGTAGGTATTTGGCTGATAAATGTGTGTACCTAATTTCAAAACCCTAGTTTAATGTAGCGAGTGGGGCTGTACGTTAGATGGCGCTATCGAGCCATTTTGCCACGCCCAATTCCGAAACCCATAACAGACGTAAATTTTCACCACTTCTGACGTGTGTGCAAAGTTTCGTGAGTTTTCGAGCACGTTTAGGCCCTCTAAAATGCGATTTACTTTGGAGAAGAAGAAGAAGAAGAATTAAAGCTGCAAGCAGCGATGAAAGGGCCCTCGCACCCGGGCTCACCGCCACCTGTTGGCGTCTCAAAGGCCTTTAGATTAGACTGACCAAATATGATGTTGATCTGATTAAAGCTCTAGGAGGAGTTCATTAAAGTACAACGTCTGGAAATGGCAAAAACTGCACAAATTTTGCAAAGAAAATTCAAAATATCTGACTTCCTGTTGGTTTTCAGATGTCACTCCAAGAGACTTTTTTGTAGGTATTGGGCTGTTAGATGTGTTTACCAAATTTCATACCTGTACGTGAAACGTAGTATCAGGGGCACTTCGTTGAAATTTTTTAGGTTGCGCTATCGAGCCATTTTGCCACACTTCATTCTGAAACCCATATCAGACGTAAATTTTCACCACTTCTGATGCATCTGCAAAGTTTCATGAGTTTTCGAGTATGTTTCGGCCCTCAAAAAAGTGATTCACCTTACATGGCGAAACATCAGACTTTGTTGGTCACCACGGACATGCCCTTCAACGAAAACTCAAGATCTTTGCAATTTAACATCTCAAAGGCCTTAAGATTAGACTGGCCATATATGATCTGGTTTAATCTCTATGAGGAGTTAATCACAGTGTAAAACATGTCATTTCCTGTTGCCCCCAGGTGGCGCTATGACTGTAACTGAATATTGCGATAGAGATGTATTCAGGCCAGGACTCTAATAAAACATGTAAAGTTTGGGGCAGATCAGACATTGTTTGCCCGAATTACAACAACTTCCTGTTTCATGGCGAAACATCAAACTTTGCCAGGCCGCCACGGACACGCCCTTCAACGAAAACTCTAGTTCTTCGCAATTTAACGTCACAAAGGCCTTTAGATTAGACTGACCAAATATGATGTTGATCTGATTAAAGCTCTCTAGGAGGAGTTCGTTAAAGTACAACATGTGGAAATGGCAAAAACTGCCAAAATTTTGTAGAGAAAATTCAAAATATCTCACTTCCTGTTGGGTTTACAAACTTTGCACCCAGGGGCTTTTTTGTAGGTATTGGGCTGTGAATGCGACTTCTAGATCGAACATGCGAAGTTTGAAACAGATCGGACATTGTATGCCTGAGTTACAACTACTTCCTGTTTCTTTCGTGGCGTTATTTGCATACATTAGCACTCAGCCAAGTGTTGCATAATTTAATGTGTTTCTAGCATGTTTGGTACTTCGTGGCATAATGAAACGTGAATCTGGTAGTGAATTACAGTGTAAAGCATGCCATTTCCTGTTGCCAGCAGGTGGCGCTATGGCTAACTGAATATTGTCATATAGGTGTCTTTAAGCCAGGACTCTTATCACACATGTGAAGTTTGGAGCAGATCGGATATTGTATGCTTGAGTTACAACAGCTTCATCATTCATGGCGAAACATCAGAATTTGTCAGTCCACCACAGACACGCCCTTCAGTGAAAACTCAAGATCTTTGATATTTAACATCTCCAAGGCCTTAAGATTAGACTGGCCATATATGATGTGCTTCTGCTTTAATCTCTATGAGGAGTTAATCGCAGTGTAAAACATGTAATTTCCTGTTGCCCCAAGGTGGCGCTATGACTGTAACTGAAAATTGTCATATAGATGTCTTCAGGTCAGGACTCTAATAAAACATGTGAAGTTTGGGGCAGATCAGACATTGTATGCCCGAGTTACAACAACTTCCTGTTTCATGGCGAAACATCGAACTTTGCCAGGCCGCCACGGACATGCCTTTCAGCGAAAACTCTAGATCTTCGCAATTTAAGGTCTCAAAAGCCTTTAGATTAGACTGACCAAATATGATGTTGATCTGATTAAAGCTCTAGGAGGAGTTCATTAAAGTACAACATGTGGAAATGGTAAAAACTGCCAAAATTTTGTAGAGAAAATTCAAAATATCTCACTTCCTGTTGGGTTTACAAACTTTGCACCCAGGGGCTTTTTTGTAGGTATTGGGCTGTGAATGCGACTTCTAGATCGAACATGCGAAGTTTGAAACAGATCGGACATTGTATGCCTGAGTTACAACTACTTCCTGTTTCTTTCGTGGCGTTATTTGCATACATTAGCACTCAGCCAAGTGTTGCATAATTTAATGTGTTTCTAGCATGTTTGGTACTTCGTGGCATAATGAAACGTGAATCTGGTAGTGAATTACAGTGTAAAGCATGCCATTTCCTGTTGCCAGCAGGTGGCGCTATGGCTAACTGAATATTGTCATATAGGTGTCTTTAAGCCAGGACTCTTATCACACATGTGAAGTTTGGAGCAGATCGGAATTGTATGCTTGAGTTACAACAGCTTCATCATTCATGGCGAAACATCAGAATTTGTCAGTCCACCACAGACACGCCCTTCAGTGAAAACTCAAGATCTTTGATATTTAACATCTCCAAGGCCTTAAGATTAGACTGGCCATATATGATGTGCTTCTGCTTTAATCTCTATGAGGAGTTAATCGCAGTGTAAAACATGTAATTTCCTGTTGCCCCCAGGTGGCGCTATGACTGTAACTGAAAATTGTCATATAGATGTCTTCAGGTCAGGACTCTAATAAAACATGTGAAGTTTGGGGCAGATCAGACATTGTATGCCCGAGTTACAACAACTTCCTGTTTCATGGCGAAACATCGAACTTTGCCAGGCCGCCACTGACATGCCTTTCAGCGAAAACTCTAGATCTTCGCAATTTAAGGTCTCAAAAGCCTTTAGATTAGACTGACCAAATATGATGTTGATCTGATTAAAGCTCTAGGAGGAGTTCGTTAAAGTACAACATGTGGAAATGGTAAAAACTGCCAAAATTTTGTAGAGAAAATTCAAAATATCTCACTTCCTGTTTGGTTTACAAACTTTGCACCCAGGGGCTTTTTTGTAGGTATTGGGCTGTGAATGCGACTTCTAGATCGAACATGCGAAGTTTGAAACAGATCGGACATTGTATACCTGAGTTACAACTACTTCCTGTTTCTTTCGTGGCGTTATTTGCATACATTAGCACTCAGCCAAGTGTTGCATAATTTAATGTGTTTCTAGCATGTTTGGTACTTCGTGGCATAATGAAACGTGAATCTGGTAGTGAATTACAGTGTAATGCATGCCATTTCCTGTTGCCAGCAGGTGGCGCTATGGCTAACTGAATATTGTCATATAGGTGTCTTTAAGCCAGGACTCTTATCACACATGTGAAGTTTGGAGCAGATCGGATATTGTATGCTTGAGTTACAACAGCTTCATCATTCATGGCGAAACATCAGAATTTGTCAGTCCACCACAGACACGCCCTTCAGTGAAAACTAAAGATCTTTGATATTTAACATCTCCAAGGCCTTAAGATTAGACTGGCCATATATGATGTGCTTCTGCTTTAATCTCTATGAGGAGTTAATCGCAGTGTAAAACATGTAATTTCCTGTTGCCCCCAGGTGGCGCTATGACTGTAACTGAAAATTGTCATATAGATGTCTTCAGGTCAGGACTCTAATAAAACATGTGAAGTTTGGGGCAGATCAGACATTGTATGCCCGAGTTACAACAACTTCCTGTTTCATGGCGAAACATCAAACTTTGCCAGGCCGCCACGGACATGCCTTTCAGCGAAAACTCTAGATCTTCGCAATTTAAGGTCTCAAAAGCCTTTAGATTAGACTGACCAAATATGATGTTGATCTGATTAAAGCTCTAGGAGGAGTTCGTTAAAGTACAACATGTGGAAATGGTAAAAACTGCCAAAATTTTGTAGAGAAAATTCAAAATATCTCACTTCCTGTTGGGTTTACAAACTTTGCACCCAGGGGCTTTTTTGTAGGTATTGGGCTGTTACATCTGTCTACCGAATTTCATAACTGTACGTGAAACGTAGCACGAAGGGCGCTTAATTGAAATTTTGTAGGTGGCGCTGCCGAGCCATTTTGCCACACCTAATTCTGAAACCCATATCAGATGTAAATTTTCACCACTTCTGATGCATGTGCAAAGTTTCATGAGTTTTCGAGAACGTTTACCCTCAAAAATGTGATTCATTTTGGAGAAGAAGAATAATTGGCGCTGAGCAATTCCAATAGGGTCCTCACACCATCGGTGCTCGGGCCCTAATAAACGGAGCAATTCCAATAGGGTCCTCACACCATCAGTGCTCGGGCCCTAATAATAAATATAGCTGCGAGCAGCGATGACGGGCCAAAGCCCGGTGGCACCGCCACCCCGGTGGCTTCAGGGCAACTGTGCATGGCGGGCAATGGGCATTTAAAACAGTTAAACATAAATGGACTATGTCAATTTCACACCACATTTACTGCAGCAGCTTTTACTTCAGCCAAGTTTTTAGTGTTTTTGGTCCAAACAGCATATTATTAACTTTGAACAATTTCAACTGCCAGAAGACTGCTATTACACTACAATTTTCCACTTTAGATCAAGTTTTAGAATAACAAATATTTTCTTACATATATTTCCCTGTCAGCTTGCCTCCTTTAAGATGAAAAATACATGATTTTTAATTTTTTGTACTCCTACTGCCAATACCTTATTAAATTCATATACATATTTCTTTCAAATCATATTAAGGCTGTGCACTATAAGTAAATGTTGTGTTATACCAAACTATTATTTTAAAATTGATTATATCATAATATTTACAAATAAATAACTACACACAAAATATTGCATTGTACCCTAAACAATGCAATTTTATTTTCCAAGTTTTACAGTACATTAAAACTCATGCAATGAAAACATAGAATCAATCCGCTTTATTCAGTGCCTAACACAGCTATTTTGTCATTCAAACTTAGAAAAAGACAAAGACTGACAGTTTTTTTTTTTTTATCTTTTTACTGATCTGAAATATAGTACCTTCATTTTGAATCAATTCAGGTTAAATTACTAAACATTCAATAGTAATTTAATTTAAATCAAACAATGAGTGCAAAATATCATCCTACTCTGCCATGTCTGTTTTTTCTCAGACAAACCCTAAAAAATTCTAGAGTAAATTACATACTGTTATTTGTGCAAACTCCACCGTGCTCTGAGAAATCTAATTTAGCCTTAATGCTAATGTCTGTGATTGCTGATGTTGTATCCACCTTATTCCAACGCCCCATGACGCTTTGCACGAATTATGGGAGTAATTTACGTTAAGCTGTAAACAGTCAGTGATAGACACTATGAACGCAGTAATGCGTTTTATTTTTAAACTGGGTACAATGAGATGGCATTATTCTACTCACCCTTCAACCAACAAACAATAAATGGACATTTAAAAGTGTGAAAGCATCAACAAGGTAATTTCAACAGGCCATGAAAAGGTGTGATTCTTTCCACAGCAATAACGGATGGGTTGAACATATGCTATAGTGATATATATGCATTATGTAATACGTTGCCTTAATAAAAATGTTCATGAACTTCAGCATTGTGTGATACTATTTCAAAGTGATTTCCATTTTAATAAATTGTATTTACCTGTGAAACAAACCTGAAAAGAGACGTGAGGCTTTGAGGAGATTCTTTGTGCATTCCAGTGAATTATTAATGGGATGTATTGTAAATTATATAGAAAGAACAGACCACAAATGTGCAGTATATGCTGTCCTTTTTCATACTATTACAGCAGTATGCAAAGAGACAAAATAAAATATTCTGGAGGATAGAAAGCAGCTGCTGAAAAGAGCTCTTGCCATAGATATTTTTGTTATAACATGTTATATTACAATACCAAGTGTTATGTAATTCTCATGATGTCTGAAAATAAAACATGAAAGAAAAATTGACAGTTTATGTTTTTGACCTCCCTGAGCTGTTGTTTGTGCCCCAATCTTATGCACCAAAAGCATGCTTTTGCAGTGTGTTTTTATATTTGAATTAACCCTAATTATCAAACTAATAATGTAATAATATGTTGTCAGTGGCCTACAGATGAACTGGCCTGATTAGCTGCTTCAGATGTGTTTGAGTAAGGGTTGAGAATAAACTCTTAAGCACAGTGAGGCTGTAAAACTCTCTCTCTCACTTTCACTCAAACACACACACACACACACACACACACACAGAGGGAGGGGGGTAGTGGGACTGAGACCCTAGTCTAAGAGAGCTTATGTGTGTGCGTAAGAATGTTTGAAAAATTCACATTTAAACCAAAATATCTGACTTCCTGTTGGTCAGAGCTAATGACTGTAAATGAGAAAGTTGTCCAGTTTAATGAGAACAATAAGTGTACCGAGTTTGGTGACTGTAGGTTAAACAAAACCCCCCAATTTTGTCAAAAGGTGGTGCTGCAGAGCCCCTGCTCCCCGCCCGTTTCTAAGGCTTTGTCCATATCTACTGTATGAAAATAATTATATGTGTGTCAAGTTTCATCCAATTTGAAGCATGTTAATGGCTTCAAAAACGCCCAAGAATATTATAAAAGTTTGACGTGTTGCCAAGGCAGCTATGTTTGAGATATAACAATTCTTTTCAAAGGTCTACATCTGCCATGTTTTGCCATGCAGAAGTTATAACACATTTCCTGTTTCCCTTTTCTCGCCATAAATTCGTTGCCTCGCCACGGCCAAACCGTTCAAGATATCAAAAATCCGCTGGCAATTTTTCATCATCAATGTCTTGACTTCATGCTGACCGAGTTTGGTGGTGATCGGAATAATCTCCTAGGAGGAGTATATCAAATTCCAGAGCATGCGTTTTGCAAACAACCCATAATAGCTGACTTCCTGTTGAGGTGCCGTTTAACTTAGAGTACGAAAGTTGTTCGAGGTCTATGTGTGCGCGCTTAATTCGCTTGGGCCCTAATAATCCTTAGAAGATCAAGAGGGCCCTTCGCCATTTCATTGGCTTGGGCCCTAAAAAAGGGCCTTCAGCCCCTTACAGGGCTTTGGCCCTAATAATCCTAAAGAAAACAATAGGGCCTTCAGCCCCTTATAGGGCTTTGGCCCTAATAATCCTAAAAAAAACAATAGGGCCTTCAGCCCCTTATAGGGCTTTGGCCCTAATAATAATAATAATAATCCTAAAGAAAACAATAGGGCCTTCAGCCCCTTACGGGGCTTTGGCCCTAATAATAATCCTAAAGAAAACAAAAGGGCCTTCAGCCCCTTACAGGGCTTTGGCCCTAATAATAATAATCCTAAAGAAAACAAAAGGGCCTTCAGCCCCTTGGGCTTTGGCCCTAATAATCCTAAAGAAAACAATAGGGCCTTCAGCCCCTTACGGGGCTTTGGCCCTAATAATAATAATAATAATCATTTTGTGCATTGTACTAACACAATTGAAAATATGCTGAAATGTTTTAAAAAAGTGCACTTTTGATGATCTGCTGTGATATTAGTACTAACAGTTTTGAAAATTTACCAGTTGCTTGTGAAAACTGCACCAAAGCGAATTTTAAAAAAAACTGTATTGCAAACATTATGGATTTTATGTCAATTATGTAAATTAGGTAATATAAGTGCATTTTCACTTGTAGCCTTTGTAACTGTAATTATTTCAGCAACAAGGGTGATTTGAAATATGTATCTTGCATTGTTTGCTATTGAATGTTAAAAGTACTAACCTGAAAGAACACACTGTTGTGTTTCAGTGATTAAACCAACTGTTCTCATTACATATCACAACGATCTTGTGTTTTGAAACAATGATTATGTAGAATGAAAATATATACAACTAGAATAAAAGCATGAGATCAGGTTTTGAAAGAATGACTTGCTGTGTTAGAAGTGTGATCTGTTTGGTGTTTTGTACTAAGAGTTTTGAAAGTGTGGTGTACACTTTCAAAACTCTTAGTACAAAACACCAAACAGATCACACTTCTAACACAGCAAGTCATTCTTTCAAAACCTGATCTCATGCTTTTATTCTAGTTGTAGAATAAATGTAGTTAGATGTAAAATTATACCAAAGTGAATAATAAAAAAACTGTAATAAGCAGTTATTGTTATGATATAGACACGGAGGCAGAGATAAAAGCAATCCAGGTGAGTTTATTAGAACAATATGAGAACACAGAGTGGTTATGGCTGTTATCGGGTTCTTGAGAGATGAATAGAGAGTAATACTGTCCTTGTATGGTTGTTAATCCAGGAGCTGAGGTGAGATGGAGGGAGACGTTGGAGACACTCACACACACAGAAGGGTAAGCACACGAAGGGACCAGGAGACGAAGGAGATGAAGGAGATCGCTGGAGTAGGTAAGTATGATGAAGGGGAGTCCTTAAGGTAAGCATAAACACAAGGTATTGCAAACGAGACCGGACAGTGAGTGTGTGTGAGTGTGGTGGTTTTGAAGTGCTGGTGATTGCAGAGTGAATGAGATGCAGGTGGCGGTGATTAGTATGCTGGTGATTGGGTGCGTGGGTACTGTGGTGAGGTGGAGCCTGGCGTGTCTGTGACAGTACCCCCCCTCCCACGGCCCGCTCCTGAGGGCCGCGGACCCCGACGTCGTGGTGGTCTTCCCCTGGGTCGTGGGGCAGGTCTGTCTGGATGGTTGGTATGGAAGTTCTGTAACAGAAGAGGATCAAGGATATCGTTCCTGGGAATCCATGAGCGTTCCTCGGGACCATAGTCCTCCCAGTCCACGAGGTATTCGAGTTTACCACCACGGCGCCGGGAATCCAGGATCTCGTGGACCACGTAGGCTGTGCCGTCTTCTAGGAGAAGTGGAAGGGGGGGCTCGGCGGCTGCCACATCAGGCTCTGTGGAGGGAACAACAGAAGGGTGGTAAGGTTTGAGTAGGGACACGTGAAATGTAGGGTGAATTCTGCTATACTGTGCCGGGAGTTGGAGACGATAGGTGACGGGGTTGATCTGCCGAAGGATGGTGAATGGGCCAATGAAGCGGGGACTCAGCTTCTTGCAGGGCAGACGCATCCTGATGTCCCGGGTGGACAGCCAGACCTTCTGCCCCGGCTGGTAGTCAGGGGCCTCGGAGCGACGAAGGTCGGCTGCCATCTTGCGTCTGCGCAGGGCTCTCTGCAGCTGGTGGTGAGCTGAGTCCCACACCCTCTCGCTCTCCCGGAACCAGTAGTCGACTGCCGGAACGTCGGAGGGTTCCCCGTCCCAGGGGAACATCGGGGGTTGGTAGCCGAGTACGCACTGGAAGGGTGTTAGTCCAGTTGAGGCTTGGCGGAGGGAGTTCTGTGCGTACTCGGCCCAACCCAGGTACTGGTTCCAGGAGTTCTGGTGGCCGTGACAGAAGGTACGCAGGAAGCGGCCGATCTCCTGGATCTTCCGTTCCGTCTGCCCGTTCGACTGAGGATGGTATCCAGACGATAGGCTGACGGTCACACCCAGGAGGGAGAAGAAGGCTTTCCAGACGTGGGAGATAAACTGGGGTCCTCTGTCGGAGACGATGTCTTCAGGTAATCCATAATAGCGAAAGACATGATTAAACATTAGTTCTGCGGTGGCCATGGCGGTAGGTAGACCCTCCAGGGGTATTAATCGGCAGGACTTTGAGAAGCGGTCTACTACCACCAGGATGCACGTGTGACCGTCAGACTCGGGGAGGTCGGTGACGAAGTCCACTCCCAGGTGTGACCAGGGTCTCTCAGGAACGGGCAGAGGAAAGAGCTTGCCGGTGGGAAGATGGCGTGGGCTCTTGGAGATGGCGCACTCCCTGCAACCCTGCACGTACCTCCTGACGTCGTTGGCCATGTTGAGCCACCAGAAGCGTTGTTTGAGCAACGAGAGGGTCTCCTTGACCCCCGGGTGACCAGTGCCAAGTGAAGAGTGAACGTTGTGCAGGAGTGGAGTGCGACGTGCCCGTGTGATGTACTGCAAGCCCGGTGGGCAACCCGGCGGAGTGCGTGTGGAGGCATTGGCGGAGGGAATGGTTTCTTCGGACCACTGGATAGGGCTCACGAAGATGGACAGAATAGTATCAGGTTTTTCGGGCTTTTCCTCAGGAGCATAGAGGCGAGATAAGGCATCAGCCTTCGTATTCTTAGAACCAGGACGGTAGGAGATGGAGAAGTTGAATCTAGAGAAGAACATAGCCCAGCGAGCTTGGCGAGGGTTGAGTCTCTTTGCGGCCTTCAGATATTCGAGGTTCTTGTGATCAGTGAGGACTTGAAATGGGTGAGTAGCTCCCTCCAACCAATGCCTCCACTCCTCAAGGGCAAGCTTGACGGCCAGGAGTTCGCGGTCACCGATGTCGTAGTTGACCTCCGCCGGGTTGAGCTTGCGGGAGAAGAAGGCGCATGGATGGAGTCTACTTGGTGTCCCCTGCTGCTGTGAAAGGACCGCTCCCACTCCGGTGGTAGATGCGTCCACCTCTACTATGAACGGGAGGTCCGGGTTAGGGTGGACGAGGAGGGGAGCGGTGGTGAAGGCTTTCTTCAGGGTCTCAAAGGCGTTGGTGGCTAGTGGAGACCAGGACAGAGACTTGGGCTGGTGACGGAGGAGGTTGGTGAGTGGACTGACGATAGTGCTGTAGTTTTTGATGAACCGGCGATAGAAATTGGAGAAGCCTAGGAATCTTTGGAGTTCTTTGATGGTGGTAGGAGTGGGCCAGGACTGTATGGCGGAGACCTTCCCCTCGTCCATCCGGATGCCACTGTGATCAATAACGTACCCCAGGAACTGGACGGAGGGTTGGTGGAATGAGCATTTTTCAGCCTTGAGGAAGAGATGGAACTGCCGTAAGCGCTGGAGGACCTCCGCAACGTGGTGGCGATATTCGGCCAAGCTCCGGGAGTAGATGAGGATGTCATCTATATAAACCAGAACGGACTTATGGAGAAACTCCCGGAGCACCTCGTGGATGAAATCCTGGAATACGGAGGGGGCGTTGACCAGGCCATACGGCATCACGAGGTACTCGTAGTGTCCTGTGGGCGTGACGAAGGCGGTCTTCCACTCGTCCCCCTCACGTATCCGGATGAGGTTATACGCGCTGCGGAGGTCCAACTTGGTGAACACAGTGGCACCGCGGAGATGTTCCAGGGCCGCTGGGACGAGGGGAAGTGGATAGCGGAACTTTATGGTGATCTTGTTGAGTGCACGGTAATCGATGCAGGGCCTCAAGCCTCCGTCCTTCTTTGCCACGAAGAAGAAGCTTGAAGCAGCAGGGGAAGTAGACGGGCGGATGTAACCTTGTTCGAGTGCCTCCTTGATGTATTCCTCCATGGCCTTCTCCTCCGGTATGGACAGGGGGTATATGCGTCCCCTGGGCACTGGTTCACCCGGCAGCAGATCAATGGCGCAGTCCCATGGCCGGTGTGGAGGAAGCTTGGAGGCGCGTTGCGGGCAGAAAACGTCGCTGAAGGGGGCGTAGTCAGGGGGAACATCCACGGAGCGCTTCTCAACAGGGCTCTCGATGGACGTGGCATTCACGAGAAGAGACTTGGAGAGTGGAGGTTTTGGAACAGGAAGCGCTGGGAAGCAGTCTGGGAAGCAGTGATCGCCCCACTTCAGGACTTCGCCCGTGCGCCAGGAGATGTTGGGGTTGTGTTGTTCCAGCCACGGGCGCCCTAGAACCACGTCAGCGGTGGATTCCTCCAAAACCAGCAAATGGATGTGTTCAGAGTGCAGGATCCCGATGCTGAGTTGAAGTGGACCCACGCAGTGACGGATGTGTCTGCGGCTTAGGGGTTTGCCCGTGATGGAGTGGATTTGATAGCTCGTCGGTGAAGGAGAGATCTTAAGGTTGAGTTGTCTACAGAGGGTGCCTGAGATGAAGTTTCCGGCTGACCCTGAATCAAGGAGCGCCACCACTGGAACAGATGTTAGCAGCAGTAAGGGTTACAGTTGTAGTGAGTGGTTTCATTTTCTGAATGGAGGGAAATATTGCACTCACCACGGGTCGAGGAGGACGGATTGGGCATGTGGAGAGATTATGCCCCATTGTTCCGCAATAGAGACAGAGATTCAGGGCCAGCCTTCTTTGTCGTTCGTTTGGGGTGAGACGAGAGTGATCAATTTGCATGGGCTCGTTGGCTGGTTCTGGGGAGCTGACGGGTTCGGACCGACGGAGGAGGTTGGTGGTGGATGACTGGCCCTGGTGTTCTTGAATGCACGACTGCATACGGGACCCCACGCGGATGGCGAGTTGGATGAAGCGTTCTAATCCCATGGAGTCCTCGTATGCAGCGAGATGCAGCCGCACGGAGGGTTCCAGCCCCTGACGGAACGTGGTGATGAGGGCTTGCTCGTTCCATCCGCTGGTGGCGGCTAGCGTTCGAAACTGCAAGGCATATTCGTTAACAGATAGGTTTCTTTGCTTTAGATTATAAAGTTTCTCACCAGTCGAGGAATCAGTCAGAGGTGTCCCGAATACTTCCCGGAAGTGGGAGACGAACGCCGAATAGGATTGGACGACTGGGCCTTTCTGGGTCCATAACGAATCTGCCCATTGCAGAGCCTTCCCTTGCAGTTGTGAAATAATGAACGCTATTTTAGCCGTGTCTGTGGTGTAGAGGTGCGGCTGCATCTCCAGGACCAGCTCACATTGGAGAAGGAATCCGCTGCATTCCTCCGCCGATCCAGAGTAGGGCGCCGGTTTGGCCATGGGACTGGCGGTGAATGCAGGTGAAGGAGTGGTGCTGGTGGGTGCGGAGACAGCCGTGTTGTGGGATGACGATGTTGAGGGCTGTGGTGTGAGTGCTCGACGCAGCACGTCCACGAGTTCCTGGAATGGGTCGTTTGTACTCATGCCGTTAGTTGTTATGGTCCGGTCTTCTGTTATGATATAGACACGGAGGCAGAGATAAAAGCAATCCAGGTGAGTTTATTAGAACAATATGAGAACACAGAGTGGTTATGGCTGTTATCGGGTTCTTGAGAGATGAATAGAGAGTAATACTGTCCTTGTATGGTTGTTAATCCAGGAGCTGAGGTGAGATGGAGGGAGACGTTGGAGACACTCACACACACAGAAGGGTAAGCACACGAAGGGACCAGGAGACGAAGGAGATGAAGGAGATCGCTGGAGTAGGTAAGTATGATGAAGGGGAGTCCTTAAGGTAAGCATAAACACAAGGTATTGCAAACGAGACCGGACAGTGAGTGTGTGTGAGTGTGGTGGTTTTGAAGTGCTGGTGATTGCAGAGTGAATGAGATGCAGGTGGCGGTGATTAGTATGCTGGTGATTGGGTGCGTGGGTACTGTGGTGAGGTGGAGCCTGGCGTGTCTGTGACAGTTATCTTATTAAACACTTTTACAAGAACCAGTTGTCTTGTCTTTCTTAATAAGCAATTATCTTATTAAACTCTTTTACAAAAAACAGTTGTCTTGTCTTTCTTAATAAGCAGTTACCTTATTAAACACTTTTACAAAAAACATTTGTCTTGGCTTTCTTAATAAGCAGTTATCTTATTAAACACTTTTACAAGAACCAGTTGTCTTGTCTTTCTTAATAAGCAGTTATCTTATTAAACATTTTTTACAAAAACCAGTTGTCTTGTCTTTCTTAATAAGCAGTTATCTTATTAAACTCTTTTACAAAAACCAGTTGTCTTTCTTATAGTTTTTCTCAATTGCTTAAACACTATAACCAGGCTTTTTAACTAAAATTTCAAAACCATAATGCATGAGTGTCGTCAGCACTTTTGAGTGCTCTGATTACTCTGTTACAACACAAATGCATCAAATTGCCTTACATACAGATAGAGTTTTTGTCTGCTTCCATTTTGTAAAAAGGATGTGTTACAGTTACAGTAATCAGTACTTTTTTTTTTTCTTTTTTTTGTAGGACACAGAGACGATGGAATGGAAGAAGCCTGACTAGACATTTCAATTGATACGTGCCAGGGGTGGATCAGGCATGCAAGAGGATTTTACCACCGCTGCCTGGCTAGGGCCAGTACAGCCTGTGATGTTGATGAGATTCTCTGGCCTGTCCCAGACCAAAGATGTGATGCTGGGGCAGAATATTTTTTGTTGTTGTTTGGTGTATTGTACTCTACAGTACATTAAGGAATAAAATTGCATTGCATTAAGGAATAAATGCAATTTGATGCATTTCTTTATTACAGTAGCATAGTGTAACATTGTATGTGTTGTCACAGCATAGAGTAGGCTCTCAAAAGTTACTGTATACATATCTGTTTTCCTCCACCTCCTCTCCTTCCTCAACCTATTCCTTCATTTCTCTAATCCATTGTACTGAAAGTCAAAAAAAAGTTTCAGGCCCTTTTATCTATCAACTGAAGGATCTGATTGATGTGCATTAAATTTTTACTCTTAGTGATTTCACCTGGGGAATTGTGTGCTAATTGAGCTCAAGCTGTGCTGATGAGTGAACAGCTTTCAAAATGACCACAGGGTGTACGCAATAAGAAAATAAAGGATTTGTGTGTAGCGTTCTGCAGTGACAGCTCAACAAATCTGACTCATGTGTCTAAACAGAGGAATAGTGTTTAGAGTTTAGGAAATTGGGTGCGTTTTTTGATAAATGGCATTATGGTTTTGAAATTTTAGTTCAAAAGCCTGGTTTTATAGTGTATTAGCAATCGAGAAAAACTGTAATATACTGTCTCTGTATTTAAAAAATTTATTTAGTTACCACTTATTGTTACGGATGCTGGTGCAGAGAGACGAGGCAGATACGGATTTCCACAATACATATAAATCTTTACTTAGACAAGGCAGGAACACCAACATACAACGTTAACACAACAGAGAACGGACAAGGAGTGAAGGGAGTGAGTGCCATATAAAGGGAGTGCTAACAATAGAGTCCAGGTGCAGGTGATGAGTGCTGATGAGGAGCAGACGAGGGAAGTGAGTGCAGGTGTGGAGAACAGGAGGATGATGGGAAATGGAGTCCAGGGGAACAAGGGATCCGTGACAGTACCTCCCCCTCCCGGTAGGCGCGTCCTCGCGCCGTAGATGTAACAACCGGGAGCGGGCGCCCTGGAGACCTCAAACCGGAGCAGGGGGAGGAGTAGACTGGAGTGGAGGTCTCCAGGGCAGGCTCAAAAACCATGGCGGGTCAGGAGCCGTGGGCAGCCATGGTGGGTCAGGAGCCGTGGGCAGCCATGGCGGGTCAGGAGCCGTGGGCAGCCATGGCGGGTCAGGGGTGCTGGGCTGCCGAGAAGCCATGGAGTCCAGGCAACGCTGAAGGTCCGTCGGACCATGGCGACACCGGCAGTTCCGCCGACCGAGGTGTAGGCAGGGCTCCAGAAGGCCGCAGCGGAGGCAGGACGACAGACAACAAAGGGAGAACAGGAGGGAGTGAAGAAGCCAACAGAACTGAGGGACAGAGGGACGGAGTGAATACGGAGGAGTGAAGTCCTGAGGTGAGGGCAGGCTGATGGACGACCAATGTTTGACCGGAGGAAGGATGAGACTGGTGAAGCTGGTGGACCGATGGGCCATGGTGGAGACGAGGGAGGTTGGAGCCAAGGTGGAGGTAATGGGACCGAGGGCCGAGGTGGAGTACTGGATGAAGGGGCTAGAGGTGGAGGTGACATGTCGAGACAAATGAGCGGAGGTGGGAGAGGGAGGCAGGGAGGGAAAACAGTCTTTGAGCTGGAGACTTTTATAATAAAGTTCATAATATGAGCAGCTGGCTCGGCGGCGGCGGCTGGAGCGGCAGGCTCGGCGGCGGCGGCTGGAGCGGCAGGCTCGGCGGCGGCGGCTGGAGCGGCAGGCTCGGCGGCGGCGGCTGGAGCGGCAGGCTCGGCGGCGGCGGCTGGAGCGGCAGGCTCGGCGGCGGCGGCTGCAGCGGCAGGCTCGGCGGCGCCGGCTGGAGCGGCAGGCTCGGCGGCGCCGGCTGGAGCGGCAGGCTCGGCGGCGGCGGCTGGAGCGGCAGGCTCGGCGGCGGCTGGAGCGGCAGGCTCGGCGGCGGCGGCGGCTGGAGCGGCAGGCTCGGCGGCGGCGGCTGGAGCGGCAGGCTCCGGCGGCGGCGGCTGGAGCAGAGGGCTCGGCGGCGGCGGCTGGAGCAGAGGGCTCGGCGGCGGCGGCTGGAGCAGAGGGCTCGGCGGCGGCGGCTGGAGCAGAGGGCTCGTAGGCGGCGGCTGGAGCAGAGGGCTCGTTCATCCCCTCAAATATAATTAAAATCCCCACAGGCACTGGAGCGGGCTCTGGAGAGACTGGAGCGGGCCCTGGAGAGACTGGAGCGGGCTCTGGAGAGACTGGAGCGGGCTCTGGAGAGACTGGAACGGGCTCTGGAGAGACTGGAGCGGGCTCTGGAGACACCGGCCCGCAGGAGACTGGAGAGACCGGCTCGCAGGAGACTGGAGAGACTGGCTCGCAGGAGACTGGAGAGCGCTCGCCCTTCTTCCTCTTCCTCCTCTTAGGTTTACCGGACCCAGCGGAGATTTGTGGGCCCGGCAGGACACAGGGGGAACCTTCGCTGGAGGGGTATGCGGAGGAGGACGGAGGCTGACTGACTGGCCCGGCCAACCGTGTTTCTGGATGGCCTGGAGACAAACACACATCCTGAACCTGTTCCACGAAAAATTTGGACTCATTCAAAAACAAAATTAAATTGATAGTTTCGCTTAAGGAGAGACGAAAATCAGGTTCGTTTAAACGGACAGTGTTGTCGTCCAGACCATCCAGAAACCGGGCGATCAAACGTGCTTCAGGCCAGTCAGACAAAAAAGCAAGCTCAGCGAACTCCTCCACATACCTCTCCAGCGAACGACCCACCTGTAAGAGTCCAATGAGCCGCTCACCAGCTGTCCAGGATGAGAGAGGCATGGGAGAAGTTGGAGCCCGGGAGAAGAAGGAAGCTTCCATCTTTTTTCTTTTTTTTTTTTTTTTTTTGTGTGGAAAATCCGGTAGTTTTTGGTCCGTTCTTCTGTTACGGATGCTGGTGCAGAGAGACGAGGCAGATACGGATTTCCACAATACATATAAATCTTTACTTAGACAAGGCAGGAACACCAACATACAACGTTAACACAACAGAGAACGGACAAGGAGTGAAGGGAGTGAGTGCCATATAAAGGGAGTGCTAACAATAGAGTCCAGGTGCAGGTGATGAGTGCTGATGAGGAGCAGACGAGGGAAGTGAGTGCAGGTGTGGAGAACAGGAGGATGATGGGAAATGGAGTCCAGGGGAACAAGGGATCCGTGACACTTATAGTACACTTGAACCCATAGTGTACTACAAGTGGTAACTAAGAAAATGTTTTAATACATAGATAGTATATTAATAAGTTAATTTTAGTTCATATTTCATGGTGTCTCAAACTAGTACACTTAGATGTTCTTAAGATTATCTTAAGAAGTACTAAGGAAGAATTTTTTGTATATTAAGTACAAAATTAGTGCATCAAAATAGAGCACTTTAAAGACATTACAAAAGGGTTTTTTTTTTCACCTGGGGTGTCGTCTGGCCTCCTCTCACTAGCGAGAGTTGTAATTATGTTTCCGCTCTTCAGGGCTCCACCAGGGTTACAGTTTGAGTTGAAGGCTCTCTGTGTGCCTCCTTGCTAGACATCCTAAGTGTGGGGCATTGTTTGGCCTCCTCTCGATTAGAGAGTCATTATGCTGAGGCCTTCACTCCTAGCGCTCTGCCAGGATAACAGTGAAGGCTTTCTGTGAGCCTCCTCATGAGTTATACTGTGTGTGGAACGTTGTTAGGCCTCCTCTCAATATGAGATTTGTTATGCTGAGGCCTCCGCCCCTAAAGCTCGGCTATTATTAGCTAAGTCATCAGGCTCTCTGTGAGCCTCCTTGGGTGTCATCTCATTTAAAGAGTTACTTTTTTTGAGGCCTTCACGCTCTAGTGCTCCACCGGATATCAGTTGTGGTGGATACCACCGTGTTACAGGCTCTCTGTGAGCCTCCTCGCAGGTTTTCCTGAGTGAAGATTGTTGTTAGGCCTCTTCTTGATGGGAGAGTCGTTAAGTTCGCTAAGTCGCCAGGCTTTCTGTGAGCTTCCTTGGCTAATTTGAGCATCACCAGGTCTCTTTTCATTTTAGAGAGTTGCCTTCTCTGAGGCCTCTGCTCTTTAGAGCTCCACTGGATATTAGTTACAGGTTGCAGGCTCTATTCCTGAGCCTCCTCGTGAATTGTCCTGAGTGTGGAATATTGTTAGGTCTCCTCTTGATAGGACAGTCGTGTCTCGTTCCCTTCTCAGAAAACAAGGGTTACAGTTGTAACCCGAGACAATCCCTTTCGAGGGAACTCGCACTGCGTCGGTAACAACACTTTGGAGAACAAACACCCATGATGCCACACTGAACATGCCTGTGTGAAGCTAAAAACTAGGCACAACTTAGAACCTGTGCACCCGGTGTAGAAGGAAGGTACAGTGACTGTAGAATCTAATGAAGGTATGGGGTTTAGCCCAGCCAGCCACATCACATATGTCCTGGAGGGGAACCCCTGAGAGGAGGGCTCTAGAGGACGCCATGCTTCTAGTAGAATGAACCCTCAAGGCAAATTGCGCACCTGATAGGGCAAAGTAATAGCCTGAACAATTACTGATTGTTAGTTTAGAAACAGGGAACCCCTTTCCCAACTGGTCTGACTTCCTCCACTGAGAAGACTTCTGCATTACAGTTTTTCAGTGAAAACACTTAGAGTCAAAATTGAGCACACATCAATCATATCCTTCAATAGATAGATAAATGCTTAGCCCTGAATCAGTTCATTGAGTTTTGGAACAATGGATTCATGGAGAAATTAAGGAATAGGTCAAGGAGAAGGAGGAGGACGAAGAGGACGAGGAGGAGAAGGACGATGACATGGTGAAGGACGAGGGAGAAGACGAGTTGGAGGACGAGGGAGAGGAGGAGGAGGTGGAGGGAGAGGAGGAGGTGGAGGAGGACAAGAAGAAGGAATACATATACATATATACTGTTGCACATATGCTACTGTAATAAAGAAATGCATCAAATTGCCTTGCATACAGAGAGTTTTAGTATGTTTCCATTTTTCCCATAAAAAAAGGATGTGTGACAGTTACAGTAATGATTGCTTCTATTTTTGTAGGACACAGAGATGACCACCTGGTGGAGGCAGGTTAAGGCTCATGAAGGCTCAGAGGAGCAAGAGAGGGAGCATTGTAAACATGGTCATTGCCAATAATGTATTTTGCCTGCGAGAAATTCAAAGTAGAGTGATTGAGGATAATCATCATTTTCGAGGAATAAATTCCATCAGCCTCTCCACAATTGATCGCAATTGAAAAGCACCGGTTTCGGATGAAACAGGCGTACTGCGTCCCTTTCAAACGAAACTCAGGTATGAGTTTTGATATCGATGAAGTATTGTGTACCATCACAGTATAGCAGTTTATGCTTCCATTTTGTGCCCTCCTGAACTGTGCTTCAGGGAAGTGATTTACTTTACTGTGTTTCGTGTTTTGCAGAGAATCTTTGAAATTGAAAGCCGGCCTGTTCCCCATGAAATTATCTTCGTGGATGAGGCTGGTTTCAACCTGACCAAAAGGAGAAGGGGGGGGGAACATAATTGGCCATCGTGCTATAGTAAATGTCCCTGGTCAGCGCGGAGGGAATGTCACTATGTGCGCAGCCATAAGCCAACGAGGGGTACTCTACCACCATGCCATTCTAGGACCCTATAATGCTTCTCCTTGCTTTCCTTGATGGTCTAAGAGAGCATATGTTCCAGCTGGACCTCAGGGAACCAGCACAGCCAGAGCAGCCTCACTACATTGTTGTTTGGGATAACATCAGCTTCCATCGTGCTGCTCTTGTTCGTGACAGGATTACCAATAACCCAAGGTTTGCAAACATCTTTCTGCCTGCATACTCTCCCTTTCTAAACCCGATAGAGGATTTTTTTTTTTGGTATGGCTGTGGAAAGTCTATGACTGAGAACCTTATGTCCGAGTCCACCTCCTCCAGGCCATGGAAGAAGCCTGCCATGACATAACAGTAGATGCATGCCAGGGATGGATCAGGCATACATGAGGATTTTACCCTCGCTGCCTGGTTAGGGCCAATATAGACTGTGATGTGGACGAGATTCTTTGGCCTGACCCAGACCAAAGATGGGATCGGAATAATTTTTTTGTGTAGTACATGAATGAATAAAAATGTGCTAATGTATACATTGGTTGTGTCTTTTGTGTTCATTGTTCATCATGTGAAAAGGTGTTTTTTTTTTTTTTTTTTTTTTTTTTTTTTTTTTTGTGGGGTGGGCACAAGCAACATAACTTACCAGTTTTGGAAATGTTCTTTTGAATTTATTGCACCAATGTGTAAGACTATGTTGTAGTGTGTGTGTTTCTGAGGGCTTGTGTGTGTTGTCTGAGGGCAAAGTTTGGTTTTTCAGCAAGAGTGAATGGTTTTGAGTGCAGAGCTTCATTTTGACCTGAAAATAGGATGTTTGGGGAATTGGGTGAGATGTTATGGATTTGTGTTTACTGTTTTGAGAATATGAGGCATAGTTTCAAGAAATGTGTTTAAGCAATCGAGAAAAACTGTAATATACGCAATGCTCTGACAGGGTGAGTAGATGAAGCCTCTCTGCTTCTGCCAACACATATCGCAGAGGATGGAAAGCTTGCAGAACAGTGAACTGTGTCGTGTTGGAAGGCACCTTAGGCATGTAGCCTCATCTAGGATGACCTTAACCCCATGAGGGTCAAACTCCAGGCACGATGGAGAGATGGAAAGGGCCTGTAGATCCCCTACTCTCTTGAGAGATGCCTTAGCTGATGCCAACTCTAGCAGTTTGAAGGGGGCTAGTGACAACCATTTGAGGACCACAGCCAAATCCCAGGTAGGGACTCTGGTACGAGTCACGGGTCTCATCCTCCATGCACCACAAAAGAACCACACAACCAGCTGTGCCCATCACTTAAAGGAACATGGAAAGCCGCAATGGCAGCCACATACACCTTAAATGTGAACAAAGTAAGACCATCTTGGAGGAACTCCAGCACTGAAGCCACCGGGCAATTAAATGGGTCTAAACCATGCTCTCTACACCAAGTGGCAAACACATTAAACTTTAGGCCATACAATTTCCTTGTGGAAAGAGCTGAATATGGTCTCAACCACTCCAACCGACAGACCAGCCTCTAGGTACTGGACCCCCTCAGGGGCCAGACCCAAAGTTTCCACAGCTCTGCCGAGGGTTAAATATTGTGCCCCCTGCCTGAGAAAGCAGGTTCCTCCTGAGGGGGATTTGCCACGGGGGGCCTGCCAAGTGCAATATGATGTCTGCAAACCAGCCAGAAGGGGTCTACTAGAAACAAACTGACCCCTTCTCATCAAAACCTCTCCAGAACAGAGCGATTGGGGGAAGTGCGTACAGGCGCCGCCTCGGCCACACCTGCACTATGGCATCCAACCCCAACGGGGTTCAGACCCCCTCAGACCCCCTTGATGATTCAAATAGGAGACCACCAACAGATTGTCCTTACAAAGCTTTTCCTGAGTGTAGATTGTTGTTAGGCCTCTTCTTGATGGGAGAGTCATTATGCTGAAGCCTCCTCTCCTAGAGCTTGGCTTTTGTTCGCTAAGTCGTCAGGCTCTCTGTGAGCATCCTTGGCTAATTTGAGCATCGCCAGGTCTTCTCTCATTTTAGAGAGTTGCCTTCTCTGAGGCCTCTGCTAGCTAGAGAATTAGTATATTAGTTGCAGGCTCTATTTGAGCCTCCTCGTGAATTGTCCTGAGTGTGTAACATTGTTAGGTCTCCTCTTGATAGGAGAGTCATCATGCTTAGGCCTCCACTCCTAGAGCTTGGCTAGGATGTTAACTTTACCCCATACCTCTCTCACCTTCTGGCCTGTTCGGTGACGCCATTAATGGGGTTGTACGGACAATGTGTTGGTGGTCTCCTATATGAATCATCACCAAGTCTCCTTGAAATCTGTCTAGATTTAGCCACAAGTGCCTCTCCATGGCTACCAGCACTACCATGGAAAGGCCAATGGCACAGGCCATTTCCTTGGTAACACAGAGAAAGAAGGCTGCAGCCCTACACAACTCTGCAATTTTATCATGTATCGGACCCTCACCGAGATCTTTTAAGAGGTTGGCCTGGTATGCCTGCATAATATGCCTGCTAGTGGTTAAACAGATCGTTGTTGATCCGTGATCCAAACGGACCAAGCCCCACGGTGCGGCACGCATGTGATTTGCGGATCAATTGCAAGTTTAACTGGGATAGAGTGAAAGGTTATCATTTGCACGTGTTTTGCCTTGCTAGATTAATCATTAAATATTAAATAAACATTAAAACCATTCAAGCGCTAGAAGAGGCAAAAGAGGATTTAATTCGGTATCGCATGCCACGCTGTTATCGGTGCGTATAGACGTATACAAGGCTCGCGCGCACACACAGAGAGAGGTGTGTTTCAGATAGCTCACAAACTCCAAATTGATTTCTCTTTCGTGTCCTCAATGCACTTGGATGGACACATACACACATTATGTCAGTCAAAATACCCCTCGCAGCAAGAATTCTCGTAAACACATTAGGTTATATCTTAATTGAACGAGGTGAGAATTCAGATGTATCTATCGGATGTGAGCGTGCATGGGGTCGTACTCTTAAAGTGACAACAACCTATAAATACCTGCTGTTGTCTGTCATGTAAATCAAACAACAAAACACAGCTTTAACAAAGATTAATCTATATTAAATTTATACAGTGAACAGTGTAATTTTACATTTAATTACTACATTTCTGTACATGAAAATTATACTACAGTTAGACTTTATACTTTATTTATGATGTATTTGTCTATGCTTGTAATTGGTGTACAGTATTTGTTCTTTTTACAGTCTCTTCACTTGCCTTTAATAATGTATTAGTTAGGCTAGTAGATTCTGCTGTGGTATTGTAGTAGTGGGTTAAGTAATAAATGCAAAGTTCCCCCTTGTTACAGATCCCTTGTTCTCCTAGACTCCATTTCCCAAGATCCTCCTGTTCTCCACACCTGCACTCACTTCCCTCGTCATCTCCCTATCATCACGGATCACCTGCACCTGGACTCTATTGTTAGCACTCCCTTTATATGACACTCACTCCCTTCACTCCTTGTCCGTTCTGAATGTTGTTTACTGTGTATGTTGGCGGTCCTTACCTTTGTTACATTAAAAGCATTATATTATTGTGGAAATCCGCATCTGCCTCATCTCTCTACCAGTACACGTAACAGAAGAACGGACCTAAACTTTGGATTTCCACAGTCAAGAAATATGGAGACACTCCCCGGCTCCCTGGCTACCGCTCCTCCAACGCCTCTCACTCACCTTTCTGCTGGCGATCGCCTCATCGGGCTTCTTCAGGTTGGTCGTTCACTGGAGAGGTATGTGGAGGAGTTCGTTGAGCTGGCTTATCTGACTGACTGGCCCGATGCTAATTTAACCGCCCTGTTTTTGGACGGTCTGGATGACAACACTCTCCGTCTCCATGAACCTGATTATCGTCTCTCCTTAAGTGAAACTATCAATTTTATTTTGTTTTTGAATAATTCCAAATTCTATGTGGATGAGTGTTGGTCTCCAGTCCGTCCAGAAACACGGTCGGCTGGGCCAGTTAGTCAGCCTCCGTATTCCTCCGCTTACCCCTCCAGTGAACGTCCTTCCTGCCCCACGTTGGACCCAGACTCTCCTGCTGGGTCCGGAAAGCGGAAGAGGAGGAAAAAACCTTCTCCAGAGCCCGCTCCAGTCTCTCCAGAGCCCGCTCCAGTCTCTCCAGAGCCCGCTCCAGTCTCTCCAGAGCCCGCTCCAGTCTCTCCAGAGCCCGCTCCAGTCTCTCCAGAGCCCGCTCCAGTCTCTCCAGAGCCCACTCCAGTCTCTCCAGAGCCAGCTCCAGTCTCTCCAGAGCCAGCTCCAGTGCCTGTGGGGATCTTAATTGTATTTGAGGGAATGAACTGGCCCTCAGCTCCAGTCTCCGCCGCCGAGCAAAGTTCTCCAGTCTCCGCCGCCGAGCCAAGTTCTCCAGTCTCCGCCGCCGAGCCAAGTTCTCCAGTCTCCGCCGCCGAGCCAAGTTCTCCAGTCTCCGCCGCCGAGCCAAGTTCTCCAGTCTCCGCCGCCGAGCCAAGTTCTCCAGTCTCCGCCGCCGAGCCAAGTTCTCCAGTCTCCGCCGCCGAGCCAAGTTCTCCAGTCTCCGCCGCCGAGCCAAGTTCTCCAGTCTCCGCCGCCGAGCCAAGTTCTCCAGTCTCCGCCGCCGAGCCAAGTTCTCCAGCCGCCGCCGCCGAGCCAGCCGCTCCAGCCGCCGCCGCCGAGCCAGCCGCTCCAGCCGCCGCCGCCGAGCCACCCGCTCCAGCCGCCGCCGCCGAGCCAGCCGCTCCAGCCGCCGCCGCCGAGCCAGCCGCTCCAGCCGCCGCCGCCGAGCCAGCCGCTCCAGCCGCCGCCGCCGCTCCAGCCGCCGCCGCCGAGCCAGCCGCTCCAGCCGCCGCCGCCGAGCCCTCAGCTCCAGCCGCCGCCGCCGAGCCAGCCGCTCCAGCCGCCGCCGAGCCCTCAGCTCCAGCCGCCGCCGCCGAACCAACTGCTCCTATGAACTGTGTTTTTGAACCCTCCAGCCCAAAGACTGTTTCCCCTCCCTGCCTCCCTCTCCCGCCTCCGTCCATATGTCTCAGCACTGTACCTCCACCTCAAGCCCCTTCGCCCAGATCTCCACCTCGGACCTCTGGGCGATTACCTACACCCTGGCTCCAACCTCCCTCGTCTCCACCATGGCCCATCAGTTCACTAGTCTCACCAGTCTCCATCCTGCCCCCGTTCACACCTTGTTCCTTCGTCGGCCTGCCCTCACTTCTGGACTGCACTCCTCCGTCTCTGCTCCGTCCCTCCGTCCCTCAGTTCCAGTTGGCCTCCTCACTCCCCCCGGTGTTCACTTTGTTGTATGTCGTCTGTCTTCTACTGCGGCCTTCTGGAGCCCCGGCTGCGCTTCGGTCGGCGGAGCCGTGGATTCCGCCATCTCCCGCCGGTCCTTCAGCGCCACCTGGGCTCGACGGCTTCAAGGCTTCGGCTCCTGACCCTCCATGGCTGCCTTCGGCTCCTGACCCTCCATGGCTGCCTTCGGCCCCTGACCCTCCATGGCTGCCTTCGGCCCCTGACCCTCCATGGCTGCCTTCGGCCCCTGACCCGCCATGGCGTTTGAGCCTGCCCTGGAGACCTCCACTCCAGTCTGCTCTTCCCCCTGCTCCGGCTTGAGGTCTCCAGGGCGCCCACCCCCCTCCCGGTTGTTACATCTACGGCGCGAGGACGCGCCTACCGGGAGGGGGAGGTACTGTTACAGATCCCTTGTTCTCCTAGACTCCATTTCCCAAGATCCTCCTGTTCTCCACACCTGCACTCACTTCCCTCGTCATCTCCCTATCATCACGGATCACCTGCACCTGGACTCTATTGTTAGCACTCCCTTTATATGACACTCACTCCCTTCACTCCTTGTCCGTTCTGAATGTTGTTTACTGTGTATGTTGGCGTTCCTTACCTTTGTTACATTAAAAGCATTATATTATTGTGGAAATCCGCATCTGCCTCATCTCTCTACCAGTACACGTAACACCCCTCACCCCCACCCCCATTTTTTTTTTTATGCTGATCCATAAAATTATACAATCCGTGACTTAATAACCATGATATGATCTTAACAAGAGTTTTGTGATCCGTCGAACCACTAATAATAGCCATAGTATGCAGGCAAGCACCAACCTGACCATATAAGCCCTTCCCACCAAATAAGTATTTATAACAGGGTTTGGTGGGCAGCACCGGGGCTTTCAGGGATGACGCAGCATCGGTTGAGAGGTAGCTGGCCAAAGCCCCTTCCACCCACGGCTCTCTCGCCCCCAAGATATTACTATAATCTAGAACAGGGGTGTTGGACAGCCAAGAGGAATATGGTTTGTTCCATGACTCTCACAATGTGGAAAGAACGGCAAGCCCTGGCGTTGAGTTTGTGATCTGTGCTGCAGGAAGCATTCGTCCAATTTGCTTTTAACATGCACTTCCTGTCTCTCTTCTGGGTAGTGATCAAAAGGTTTTGGCTTCACTTTTCAATAAGAGTCTTTCTCAAGAGAAGTTTATCAAGCATCATCATTTTTTTAAACAAATAACTAGGTCAGTTACTGTCTTTTTCAACTGCTTACCAGAACCACACACCAAATCTGCAAAACCATACACTAATTCTCAGGCTTCAACTCAGTTCTCAATTTCATAAAACACTTTTCCCAAAACACAACACACAATTCTCGATGTAACTTCCTGTGTAATACTGTATTCACAACCACAAATGCTTACAATAAAAAATATATATATATACTTTGGTTTCAGTCTTGCTTTCATGTTTACTGTGAATTTTTAACATCTATCTGTCAATTATTTTCTGTACATAGGAGCTCATGAAAGAAGAGCTTTAGGTTTTGAATAATTGAGTGTATGGATATATATCCAAAAATAGAATATGGAAGGTGTTTGCAATGTAAGACAAATGTCTGCTTTTAAGATGTTTGTGATATTTTGAATGCAGCGCTTAATTTTGCAAGAGATGTGAGGCATTTTGTGCATTTTGTGTGTGCAATTCTTGGATTTGTTTGTAAAGTTTAGGGGGAAAGAGGCAAAGTTTTGAAAATGTTTGTTTGTAAGCAGCTGAAAAAAACTGCAATCGAATCTAGTAGGCTACCAAAAGTAAAATATGTTAGCCACGAATCATACAAATGCATTACATCAAACAGAGCCCAGAAAAATAAAAATCTAAATGGTTAAATGGTGTGGCATAATAGGTACTTGGATAATATTCGGCAAACATAATTGCATTGCCTTCATTTATGTTAATTTGCCATGATAATGTAAATGTTTTAAATAACAACTTCTTAGATACTTCAAATATAGAGACTTACTTTTTACAAAAGATGTGGTCATTTGACATCTTTTCTGCCTTCAGTAACGTTGAGGCCTTAGTGTAATGCCATGCACTACACAGTAGTGCGGTAGTCGGTGTATTATAGAACCAATGTCTCATGTAAACGTTACAGTAATACTGTGGTCGTGTCCTTTATTTAAATAATAAAACTCTTTAAATGCCTCTTTTTTGAAGATATTATATATTATAATAAAAGAGACTAAAATATTGTCGCTTTGTTTGCATAACACATCAATACATTTTCAGTATTATTATGATTATATTACACTCTATATTACACATGCAAAGTGTGCAGTGTTGGGGGGCCTCCGGAATGTGGTTGGGAATCCCTGATCTGAAGACCAAAAAGGATTTCTAATTCTGTGGCTACCTCTGGTGGACAACAGCAACCAGCTGGCCTCCATTACACAAATTCATACAAAGATATAGAAACAGGCCTGGTTTACACTAATTGAAACATATTTGCTTAAAGGAAATAGCTATAATATATATTAATGTTCAAACCATGCAGGTAATGTATTGTGGTGTATTCTCTGAAGTGCTGTCAGGCTGTCAGTGTATTTATTTTTAACTTTGTGTATTTTTTAATCTTTTGTTTTTACCCTTTTTTTTTTTTCTTTTTTTTTATATTTATTTGTTTACTTTTCATTATTAATATTCTAAGTATGTAACAGTATTCTGTTTATAAAGAAAAGTTCAATAAATACACATTTCAAATGTTTTGTTTTTCATGTTGTTAAGAGGACCAACAGCCATTTGCATGCTGCAAAGTTTCGGAAGTGACAGCAACATGTAAATGCTGGAATCACTCTGCAAGGGACCGTGCAGAGCAGAATAAATATGACATGTTAAAATAGTAACGCATTAAAACAATGTAAAGGCAGACATTAGATTAATAGAAAAATATTCGCAGCACGATATGTTTTAAATTCTATTCCAATTATTGGTAAAAGTGATGACTTAAAAAATCTTAAATGTCTCACTGTACACTGCTATGGTAGAGCCGTTTACAAGAAGTAATTTCAGAAGCTCCCTCAGTGATTTGATTCTGGAACCGGGCCTGTGTATAAATTCATTCCTACATATTTATTTCTTATAAGATTTACGCTTAGCTTTATAGTATCGTTTATTAGAGAACATTATCCAACACTGACGGGCAAGACAGACAGACAGAAACAGGTGAAATTCCAAATCCGTCCGCTACTTCAGCACCACGGACAGCACCATGGATTTATCATTTACACTTTTTCTTAATCGACTTGGTACATTTCTCCAAACTCATGTAACAGCTCTCAAAACAGTTAACACAGCAAACTAAACACACTCTTATGCTGGTGAAACCGTTAAGTATTCACTGCACAATGAAACACAGCATTTTATTCTAGTAATGCATTTATTAAAATTCAATTTAACATCAAAACTAAAAGTTTGTTCTCTGTTGATTTTATAACAAATTCAGCTGAAGATACACAAAGAAATAAATGAAAATACATGTTTTTCATTAAGTTCTTTAATGAGGAGTTCAGGTGTATAACAATAAGTTGTCACCCCACACATATTTATGCAAATAAGTACATAGGTAAATAAAAAATAAAGTGATAAATGTACTGCATTCATTGAATCAATTATTTCATTGATCAATTACATCTGGCCAGAGAATTTCATCAACATCACAGAAAATATTTTCACGAGTTATGCATCGTGGGAAAAAACGTCTTGAAAGCTCATCCATCCTTGACATGCTTGTGCCAATATCTCCACAGGCCTCTTCCATCGCTTGAAAAAGACTTACTTGGTTGTAAGGGTTGCGATCATGTACTTTCCATCTCCAAGACGAGAAGAATTCCTCAATTGGATTCAGGAAAGGAGAATAGGGTGGAAGAAACACCATCCTGAATTGTGGGTGATTCTCAAACCTCTCTCGCACTAGTGCTGAATGGTGGAATTGGACATTGTCCCAAACAACTACAAAATTCCGCACCATTTGCTCCTGATCACCCTGCGGAAAGAGGATTTCATTGAGGAGGTTTAAAAAAAATGTAGGAGCCTTGCGGTGTTGTATGGTCTCAAGACAGCATTGTGTGTCACAACACCAGTTGTAGAAATTGCTGCACAGAGAGTGATGTTGCCTCCTCGTTGTCCAGGGACTGTAGCACAAAAGCCAATCACATTTCTCCCTCTTGTCCTTTTTTTTTTTTTTGAAGATTGAAGCCTGCTTCATCAATATACTTATAATGAGTTGCACTGCTATCCAACTCCAAGATTCTCTAGAGTAAGAAGAACACAAGGTAAAATATAGTAAATTTGTGTTTTACAGTAATGGCATTGATTGCAGTCAATAGTACTGTGAAATTGTTGCTGAAGTTTGAGTTCACACTTTGAAGCAGCAGTATACATAGATATGCCTAAATCTTTTCACATATAGTAGCATGGAATAGTTTAAGGACACATACTTAAAATTCAGGAAAAATATATCTTTGAGTTGACAGTAAAATTGCAGTAATTGGGTTGCACATACTTGAACAAACTGTAATCGCAACTCCTTCACTCTAACGGAATTCCTCTCAAAGGGCACTTTGCTTAATTCGGATAGCATTTCTTCTTAGAACAACGGTCAATTGTGGAGAGACTGCATTGGTGGATATTGTGGAACAGTTGATTGTCCTGTGTTATTCTTTGCTGAATTTCTTTGAGGCGGAGGGTGTTGTTCTGGACCACCATGTCAACAATGGCATGCTCTTGTTCAACTGAAAAAAAAGTCTTGTTCGTCCACCTGAATGTTCTCTAACTTCAATTCTGAAAAAAGGTTTGGACAAGCAGGAACATTTACTGTAGAGATCTAGACCTATGTCAAACAAGACTACATGTACTCTCATTGTTAAAGTAGAATGATATAGTTACTTGCCGGATTTCCCTCTGAAATGTATGGATAAGTGAAGCCACTGTGGATCTGTTTATATTGGGCTGAACTCTCTGGCCAGCTTCTCTCAGTGAGAGACCATGATTTATGACATGGTCAATAAGTGTGGCTCTGATTTCATTTGAAACACGCGTGTACCCTACCCTCATTCTACCTCTCCTCCCTCCTCTTACACCTTGGCCCCCTCTTCCTCTTTGCCCTCCTCTTCCTCCCTGTCCACCTCTTCTTATATTTTCTCTTTCCACTATACCATTGCCCTCCAATCTATCCATCTCTTCAATCTCTTCTCCTCTTCCTACATCATCAGCTCTTCCTCCTACATCTTCAGCTCTTCCTCCTACATCTTCAGCTCTTCTTTCTCTTTCTCTATCTCCTCTTTCTCTATCTCCTCTTCCTCTTCCTCTTCTCCCTCTACCCTGGCCACCACCTCTCACTCTTACAGTTTTTTACAGACGCTAGGACACAAAAGTGGGTCACTTTTGCAAAACTCTTCACACAGTGAGCACAACAGAGGTCTATGTGGGCTAAACTGAGGAATGATTATCATTGCTTTGGCACAAAATGCATTCAATGACTACATCTCTCAAATTTCATGAATTCTTTTCTCACTCAGACACAAACAACTGCCAATACTCTTTGTACGTACAGGCCAATTTGCACATGCTTACATACTGTTTTCAAAACTGTTAAACTTATGTTCAAAACAATAACATAATACTAAACTGAATAAGACAGCAATTTGCTACATTCCTACAGTAATATTTTAATGAAATATATTTTAAATCTAATTAATTTAAAATTAAATGCTATAAAAACAATTGAATTGTATCTGTATCAGTGGATAGTGTGTATACAAATTCTTGTATTTTGGAATTACTCAGTGCAAAAAAATAAAAATAAATAAACGACATAAAATATAGACGAATTCTGCATCATGGATTCATTCCAGTAACATATATTGCAGTGAATTACAAACAGAGATGTGTCCTTGTTTTACACAAGAAAACATTGTATAATGCTACATGTTGTTAGTGTTTTTTAGTAACATTGTTTTGTGGGTGACAGAGTGTGTTTGTCGGCTGTCAACCTTTGCTAGTGTTCTGAAAGAATAAGTTGATTTGAGACCTGAATACAGTGTTTTGGTAGTTGTAGTGCATTTTGAATGTGAAATGAACTGCTTTGCCAAGATGAAAGTTGGTTAGGAGAACTGTGTGAAGAGTTTTGCAAAAGTGACCTAAGTATTGAGAAATGTGTCCTAGCGTCTGTAAAAAACTGTAAACCTCTTCTGTTTCCACTGCTCATACTTCTTTTTTTTTTTTTTTGTCTTACTGTATCTCCTCATTTGTCTTCTTTGTTCTTCTTCTCTTCCCTTTTGTAGTTGTTGTAATTACGTAAGACAGCTCTGTGAACAATTAGGAAATTGGCTTTTTCTGTGTTGAGTGGATTACTAACTCATCAGATAACAATTTGGCGTTAATTGAAAACACAAGGTGTGCAACTGACTATTTTACAATTCACAGAGTTTTGTTTGTTGTGTTTTGAAAATGGTACAAAAATGCTTGTGACCTTTGTGAAGAACATTGAAAACGTTACAAATGTTTTTCCTGATATATTAAAGATTTGGTTGGCTGTATGAACTGCTGTGATAAAATTTGGGATTTTTGTGCACAGTGTTTTGAGAAAATTATGCTTTTGATTTGTGATTTGTATGAGAAGAAGGAGAATTTACTATCTGTTTAGGACAATTACAAAGTGTACTGATCACTGTGTTAACTGTTTTGAGAGCTGTTACCTGAGTTTGGAGAAATGTACCAAATCGATTGAGAAAAACTGTAGTGTTTTTGGAATAAAATTTGCTAGTGAATTCATTTCTATGGTGCATTTCACTAGCCTGACTACTTCAGACTTCCTACTTCCGCTCAATTTCATTTCGCTTCTTTACTCAGTCTGATACAGCGTCAGAGCTTTCTGTTTGCCACCGGTCTGGAAACAGCCGGGCCAATCAACGAACAGAGGGCAGGCTGAGAGCCGTGACGTAGATGCTAAGCGCCGAGTTTTACATTGTAGGTTAGAGAAATTGAAAACCGAAACGACCGCGGAAATGGGAAACGAGACACGGGATGCAATTCGCTCTGTTATGGAGAACATTCAACTCTTTTTCAAACTGAAGCCAGAACAAGAAGAGTGTTTGATAAACATTTGTTTTATCATGTGTTTACAACAGGTTTACAGTGGAAGTTCAATCATAGATTTGAGTTTGATGCATGATGTCTGTGCTTTGATGCGGCTGTACAGGCACATAACATACGTCATAACTAAACGTATCTGATTGGCTTACGGGTAACCAATGATTTTAAACTTCAGACAAGCGCCCCCTGGCGAGAGAGAAAACACTTCTCTATTATGCCATTCCAGACTCTGTCTACGAAGCAAAGTGAAGTAGCAGAGTCTGGTATTACCAGGCTAGCATTTCACTGATGTAGCCTACATTTTTACGGTTGAGATGTTAGGTAGAAACTTAATTCGTTATAAATCTTGAAATACTTTGGAGCACAGTTTGGTCAAAAACGAAATCAAAGCCAAATATCTGAACAAGTTGTGTTCCAAAGGTTAGGCTGATATCTCAAAAAAAAAAAAAAAAAAAAATCTGTAAGATTTTTTTGGGTGCAGTACCAAACTCTTCCACTAGATGACATCCAGGCTCCATTGGTGACCATATAAGCACTCTTCCATTTCCATATAATAGTTTTAGTGATCTGAACAATATTTGCTTACTTTTCATACTGTTTATGATCCTATTTAGAATACATGGGCAGTATTTGATTTGAATTCTTTCTCTAACAAATACAAAAAGCTCAACGTTTATAGCTCACTGCTGCATTACAAATGGAGAATCTATCATTTTTTTCTACTTTTTCTCAAAAATAGAAACGAAATCAAAGCCAAATATCTGAACAAGTTGTGTTCCAAAGGTTAGGCTGATATCTCAAAAAAAAAAAAAAAAAAAAAAAAAAATCTGTAAGATTTTTTTGGGTGCAGTACCAAACTCTTCCACTAGATGACATCCAGGCTCCATTGGTGACCATATAAGCACTCTTCCATTTCCATATAATAGTTTTAGTGATCTGAACAATATTTGCATACTTTTCATACTGCTTATGATCCTATTTAGAATACATGGGCAGTTTGGCAGTATTTGATTTGAATTCTTTCTCTAACAAACACAAAAAGCTCAACGTTTATAGCTCACCGCTGCATTACAAATGGAGAATCTATCATTTTTTTCTACTTTTTCTCAAAAATAGAAACGAAATCAAAGCTAAATATCTGAACAAGTTGTGTTCCAAAGGTTAGGCTGATATCTCAAAAAAAAAAATCTGTAAGATTTTTTTGGGTGCAGTACCAAACTCTTCCACTAGATGACATCCAGGCTCCATTGGTGACCATATAAGCACTGACCATATAAGCACTATTCCATATAATAGTTTTAGTGATTTGAACAATATTTGCATACTTTTCATACTGTTTATGATCCTATTTAGAATACATGGGCAGTTTGGCAGTATTTGATTTGAATTCTTTCCCTAACAAACACTCAACGTTTATAGCTCACCGCTGCATTACAAATGGAGAATCTATTATTTTTTTCTGCTTTTTCTCAAAAATAGAAAGAATAGAAATAGAAAGAAATTTATCTTTTAAACTCTTGGCATGAAAATAAACTGAGGTTTTTAATTATTTGTCATGTTAATCTCCAATTCAAATGGTGTGAATTATTTATTCATTATGTAAATTATTTATTTCCTTGTGTGAGAATTATTTATTTCTTGTTGCAAATTAATATATTACTGCTCCTCTGTAATTTGTTTGTAAATCAGTCACAAAATTTGAAAACTGCAGTTTGTAAGCTTTTAAATATAGTTTGTCAATATTACTTACGATATTATTGTTTTATGGCAAACATCCCACCGGTTAGGGGTTAACATACAGGAATGCATCAAATTTTATAACATCATCATACACTTAATTCAGAATCAGTACATTACAGTTTTTCTCAATCGATTTGACACATTTCTCCAAACTCAGATCACTGTTCTCAAAACACTTAACACAGTTATCTGAACACTTATATGAACAAGTTCATAAAGAAGCACTCTTTGGCCAGAAATATGTCCATTAGGTCAAATATACACTATTTTATTGCTGACAGAAGGAGTCAATGAGGAAATAGAAAGTTCATGATCAAGTTCATGATCTTGGGCCTAAGAACTAAGTTCAAGATTGATTATTCTTATGTTCTTTTTGTCTAATTTGGACTTTTGTATTGCAGAAGTAACTTTAGAAGGAGTCAATGAGTATGTCTGAAAAAGTTCAAGATCAAGTACTCTGTCTAGAAAAATGTCCATTAGTTAGCTGACATATCATCAAAAGGATTAGAAATATAGAGTTCATATACTATTTGGCAAGAAATAAGTTTATGTCAAATGTGGACTACTGTCTGTCTGATGGAATGTCAGAGAAAATGTACAGAAAATTCATGATCGAGGGCTCTTTTCCCAGAAATATGATCGGTAGATCAAATGTGGACTTCTCTATGGCTGATGTAACACAAGAAGGAGTCAAGATTGACTACTCGAGAAATATATGTCCAGATATTAGATAATGAATATTATCTAATAATATTATCTAATTATCTAATAATGTTATATTATTATGATTGCCGACTTTTTAAGTCAGAAATATGTTCAGTTGGATAAATGTGCTGTTGCATTGCATTTGCACATACGATCCAACGTAAAGCTATGCACTTGTTTCGGTGCATACAATTCCACTGTGCACTGAAGAGTTAACATATGTGCTGTTGAAGATATAACACATAGAATTGCACAGAAGATCTAACTCATTTGATTGTGCAATGAAGAGATAACATATATGCTGGTGTAGTGCACTGGCCTAGCACAGTTGTGCGACGAAGAATAATATATAAGCATTACCCATAACATATTTCATCTCGCTTTGCTTTGCATACAACTAACCAATTTATACATTTTTGTATTGAGGAGATAACAAACACAACAAACGCATTCCGTTAAGATGACATATGTGCATTGCATTGCACCTACGAACGTTGTTCAATGAAGAGATAACAAATGTGCTGTTGCTGTGCATTGCACACATTTCACTGCACAATCAAATCACATCGTTGTGCAATGAAGAATAACAACTTGCGTTGTAGTGCATACAAGAGATCACACACACACACAAAGATGTCCCTCTTATCCCTCTGTGAACTGAAAAGACAGCACAATAACATATATATGGTATTGCTTTGCATACAATTGCATTTGTTACATGCATAACATGCATTTGTTTATTGAAGAGGTAACATTACAATGCTTCGCGTTGTGCAATAAAGAATAACTATATTAAACTATGCACTTTGTTGCGTTGCATAAAGATTTAACTGATGTTAGATCCTTAACATCTAGAATAATACATAAACTATGCACTTGCTGCATAGCACAGCAAATTTGTAGACAGCACAATAACACATGTGCTATCACATTGCTGTACATTTGTTTATTGAAGAGATAACGTGATATTATCATTTGCATTACAATGGATCGCGTTGATTCGCACATAACTGCTTTATTTGTGTATTGAAGAGATAACAACATGATCTTTGCATTAAAAAGCAATGCATACAAAACGTAATTCCGTTAATAACATATGTGCTTGATGCATTGCATTTGCACAGTTGTGCAACTAAATAACATAAGCTACGCACTTTTTTCGTTGCATACAATCACTAACACATTCCACTGTGCACTGAAGAGTTTAAACATATGTGCTGTTGAAGATATAGAATTGCAAAAAAGATTTAACATTTGGTTGTGCATTGAACACAGTTGTGCAACGAATAATAAGCTATGATCTGTGCACTGAAAAGACAACATAAGCCTTATTACAATGCGTAGAAGATGCATTGTATACAAGAACTGACTCATTCCGTTAAGATACCATATTGTGCTGTTGCATTGCATTTGCACATACAGTCCAACGTTGTGCAATGAAGAACAAATATATAAACTATGCACTGGTTGCGTTACAGTGCATACAAGAACTCACTCATTCCATTGTGCTGTTGAAGAGATCACACTCGTGTATTGAAGATATAACAACATGAGCTTTTTATTACAATGCATACGAGAATTAACTCATTCCGTTAAGATAACAAATTTGCATTGTATTTGCACACACGTTCTGCAATTGAAGGGTAGTATAAGCTATGAACTTATTTCTTTATATTGTTTACAAGCACTAACTAATAACTCATTTGATTGTGCAATGAAGAGATAACATGTGCTGTTGTAGTGCATTGACCTAACAAAGGACCTAACGAAGAATAACATATAAAAGACAACCCATAACATATGTCCTCTCGCATTGCTTTGCATACAACCTAAACATTTGTGTACTGAGAAGATAATATAATATGATCCTTTGCATTACAATGCATAGAAGATACATTTAATAAATACATGCATACATAAACTAAAGAGACAACACAGAGTTGCACAGAAGATCTGTCATTTGGATTTTGCAATGAAGAGATAACAATGTGTACATAAGTAAATTGTGACCTAACACAGGACCTAACGTAGTGCAACGAAGAATTGACGTATGCTCTGTGCACCCATAACATATTTCATCTAGCTTTGCATACAACTTAACCAATTTATACATTTTTGTATTGAAGAGATAACAATGCAAGATAACACAATTCTATGCATTATAATGCAAGGCACTGAAGAACAAACTCATTCCGTTAAGATGACATATGTGGATTTTGCAATGACGAGATAACAATGTGTACATACGTGACCTAACACAGGACCTAACGTAGTGCAACGAAGAATTGACGTATCTCTGTGCACTGAAAAGACAACCCATAACATATTTTATCTAGCTTTGCTTTGCATACAGCTTAACCAATTTATACATTTTTGTATTGAAGAGATAACAATGCAAGATAACACAATGCAAGATAACGCAATTCTATGCATTATAATGCAAGGCAATGGGAAGAAACTCATTCCGTTAAGATGACATAGCATAGCACCTACGATACAACGTTGTGCAATGAAGAGTTAACATATGTGCTGTTGCTGTGCATTGCACACAGGAACTATCGTTGGGCGATGAAGCTATGCACTTGCGTTGCAGTGCAGATCATACACACACTTTGGAATGAGTCCACTGAGCATTTGAATTATCGCATATGCTATTGAAGAGATCACACATAATTGCACAATGATCTAAACTATTCTAATGATCTAAACACTGAAAAGACGACACAGCATTAAGTGTTTATGCACATACATTTTTGTTGCTTTGCATACAACTTATACATTTACGTATTAAGAGATAACAACGTAAGCCTTATTACAATGCGTAGAAGATGCATTATAATGCAACGCATACAATAACTAACTCATTCCGTTAAGATAACATACGTGCTGTTGCATTACATTTGCACATACGGTCGAACACTGTGCAATGAAGAACAAATAATATATAAACTATGCACTGGTCACTGGTTGCGTTTGCAGTGCATACAAGAATTAACTCATTCCATTGTGCATTGAAGAGTTAACGTATGTGCTGTTGAAGAGATCACAAATAGAATTGCATAAAGATCTAACTTAATATCTTAAGATCCCTAGATCCTTAAGATCTAGAATAACGTATAAACTTTTTCTTGCTGCATAGCACAATAAAATATTTAGACAACATAGTAACACATGTACTATCGCATTGCTTTGCATCCAATGACAATTAAAATGCGTTGATTCGCACACAACTAATTCATTTGTGTATTGAAGAGATAACTTGATGCATATCTGTTAAGATAACACATTGCATTTGTACATTCGATCCAACGTTGTGCAATTGCATATTCTATTCCAGCTATGCACTCATTCCACTGTGCACTGGAGAGTTATAACATATGTGCTGTTAAATATATATAACACATAGAATTGCACAAAAGATTTAACTCATTTGGTTGTGCACTGAAGAGATAACATATGTGCTGGTGTAGTGCACTGGCCTAACACAGTTGTGCAACGAAGAATAATATATAAGCTATGCTCTGTGCACTGAAAAGACATCTCTCGTTTTGCTTTGCATACAACTAACTAACTTATACATTTTTGTATTGAAGAGAATGATGTTAATGCATATGATCGTGTGCATTACAACGCATCTTCTATGCATTATAATGCAATGCATTCAAGAACTAATTACCTTAACATAAACAATTGTACAACGTTGTACACTTGCACTTGTTTCGTTGCATTGTATACAAGCATTCGCATTCCGTTGTGCACTTAACGTATGTGCTGTTGAAGAGATCACACAAACAACTGCATAAAGATCTAATCTATTCTGTGCACTGAAAAGAAAACATCTCATTGTTTTGCATACAACTTATACATTTGCGTATTAAAGAGATAACAACATAAGCATTACACTGCATTACACACTGCATAGAAGATGCATTATAAAGCAATGCATACAAAAACGAACTCATTCCGGTAAGATAACATGTGCTGTTGCATTGCACATGTTGCCTCACGAGCCAACGCTGTGCAATGAAGAATAAATATATAAACTACGCACTTGTTGCATAGCACAATAAAATATTTAGATAACACAATGACACACTGTGCTATCGCATTGCTTTGTATCCAATTAACATTTGGATGCTGAAGAGATAACAACATGAGCCTTTGCATTTACAATGCATTGCGTTGATTTATACACAACAACTAACTTATTAATTTGGGTATTGAAAAGATAGCAACATGAGCCTTTGCTTTAAAATGCATAGAACATGCCTTACAATGCAATATATACAAGAACTATACACTTGTTGCTTTGCTATTGTAAACAAGAACTAACTTAGTCAAATTTGACCTTAAGAATAACACATGTAATTGCATAGCAGAAAACAACTAACCTTTGTATATCAATATGTAACATAAGCATTTTGTAATGCTAGAATTAATTTTGTTGTGCAATAAAGATGCAAGATAACACAATGCAAGATAACACAATTCTATGCATTATAATGCAAGGCAATGGGAAGAAACTCATTCCGTTAAGATGACATATGTGCATGGCGCACAGTTCACTCTTTGCGTTGCAGTGCATAAAGATCTATTTTATTAATCCGTGCACTGAAAAGACAACACACATGTGAACTGTGAACTGACTCATACATTTGTGTATTGAAGATATAACAACATGAGCTTTTTATTACAATGCATAGAAGATGCATACGAGAACTAACTCATTCCGTTAATACACAAATGTGCTGTTGCATTGCATTTGCACACAGGTCTTATCGTTCTGCAAATTAAGAATAGTATAAGCTATACACTTATTTCGTTGCATTGTTTACAAGCACTTATTGGTGTTAACATATGTCCTGCTGAAGAGATACAAAGAATTGAAATATCTTTTGTATATCAAATATATAACATGAGCATTTTGTACTGAAATGAGTAGATCTAATACATGTTGTTTGTACAATAAAGAGATGTTGCAGTGCATTGCGCACAGTTCACTCTTTGCGTTGCAGTGCATACAAGGAACTAACTTTATTTATCACATTAGAATTGCATGAAGATCTAACTTATTAATCTGTGCACTGAAAAGACTACGCACATGTTGATTGTTTTACATTCAACTAACTCATACATTTGTGTATTAAAGATATAACAACTCATTCCGTTAAGATGGCAAATGTGCTGTTCCATTGCTTTTGCACACAGGTCTTATCGTTCTACAATTGAAGAATAGTACACTATGCACTTATTTCGTTGCATTGTTTACAAGCACTAACTTATATTCCACTGTGCACTGAAGTGTTAACATATGTCCTGTTAAAGATATACAAAGAATTGCACAGACTCATTTGATTGTGCAATGAAGATTTTGCATGTTGGATGTTGTAGTGCATTGACCTAACGTTGTGCATTGCATTGCATTTCACATACGATCCAACGTTGTGCAACTCAATAAAGTTATAATCATAAGCTATGCACTTGTTTCGTTGCATAAAATCACTAAAATATGTGCTGTTGAAGATATAACACATATAATTTCACAAAACATTTAACTCGTTTGGTTGTGCATTGAAGAGATAACATATGTGCAACGAAGAATAATATGTAAGCTCTGCTCTGTGCACTGAAAAGACAACCCAAAACATATGTCCTCTCGCTTCGCTTTGCAGAACAACAATCTAACTAATACATTTTTGTATTGAAGAGATCACCATTGCATAATGATCTAAACTATTCTGTGCACTGTGCAAAAGACGACACAGCATATGTGCTATCTCATTGCTTTGCATACAACTTGCATATAAAGAGATAACAACATAAGCCTTTGTATTACAATGCATAGAAGATGCATTGTAATGCAATGCATACAAGAGCTAACTCATTCCGTTAAGATAACATATTGTGCTGTTGCACTGCATTTGCACATACGTTGTGCAATAAAGAATAGTTAGCTATAAGAATAAGAATTATATAGATAATAGTTATTAAAAACTATGCAGAGCATACAAGAACTAACTCATTTCACTGTGCACTGACGTGCTGTTGAATAGATCACACATAAAATTGCATAAAGATCTAACTTATTAATCTGTGCACTGAAAACACATTTTTGTGTTAAATATATAACAACATGAGCTTTTTATTACAATGCATAGAAGATGCATATAAGAACTAACTCATTCCGTTAGGAATGTTAATATGTGCTGTTGCATTGCATTTGCATACAGGTCATATCGTAGTGCAATTGAAGAATAGTATAAAAGCTATGCACTTATTTCGTTGCATTGTTTACAAGCACTAATAAGTGTTAACCTATCCTGTTGAAGAGATACAAAGAATCGCACAGACTCATTTGATTTTGCAATGAAGAGATAACGTGTGCTGTTGTAGTGCATTACTCGTGACCTAACGTCGTGCAACGAAGAATAAACATTATAGCTCTGCGCACTGAAAAGACAACCCATGACATATGTCCTCTCGCATTGCTTTGCATACAGCAACATCCACCAATACATTTTTGAATTGAAGAGATAAAATAATAATATAATCCTTTGCATTACAATGCATAGAATATGCATTATAATGCAATGCATTCAAGATAATGTGTAATTCTTTGTATTTCTTCAACAGGACATCATACGATCCAACGTTGTGCACTTGCACTTGTTTCGTTGCATTTTATACAAGCATTGTCATAACGCTGAGCACTTAAGGTTTAGCATTTAAGGTGCTGTTGAAGAGCTGACATACAATTGCATAAAGATCTAACATAATTCTATACACAGCATCATATGTGCTATCTCATTGCTTTGCATACATTTCATTTGCGTATTAAAGAGATAACAACATAAGCCTTCAAAGATGCTTTATAATGCAATGCATACAAGAACTCATTCATTCCGTTATTGCATAATGTGCTGTTGCATTGCATTTCACGTATTTTACGTTGTGCAATGAAGAATGCACTTGTTGTGTTGCTATGCATACAAGAACTAACCCCAATTCCATTGTACAATTGGAGTTATCGTATTATAATGAAGTTCTATGCGTACAAGAACTGACTTATTTCATTAAGGTAAAATATGTACTGTTGCATTGCATTGCACATATGTTAAAAATGTTTTTTCAGTACACAGTTAAATAAGTTAGATCTTCTTTGCAACTCAATCCTCTCAAGGGCACATGTTTAACTCTTCTATGCACAACGGAATTAGTTAATTCTTGTTAGTTCTTATATGAACTAACTAACTATGAACTAACCAAGTGCATGGCTTAAGTTATTCTTCAGATGCACTACGCTGAATCGTGTGTTCAATGCACAAGCATAGTTTATACTCCTTCATTACACGATTAGGTCCGGTCCACTTCAACAGCACATATGTAATCTCTTCATTGCACAACAAATTTAGACATTATATGCATTGTAACGTAAAATGCTCAAGTTTACATGTCATATCTTTGATATACAACTGAACTTAATTGTTTTATGCAATGCAATGAAATAACCCATATTATATACGCTATTCTTCAACACACAGTTAGTTAGTCATAACACTGAGTTAGTTATTATATACAATGCAAAAAAAAACTTATAGTGCATGACTTATATGTTAATCTTCATTTCACAGCCATAGGTTCTGTGCGCAATGCACTGCAACAGCACATATGTAACATCTTCATTGCAAAATTAGCTAGATCATCATCTATGCTTTGTAATGCAAAATTCTCGTTACATGTTATATCGTCGATATAACGACGGGAGTTAGTTGTATTATGCAATGCAATTAAGCACACAGCGGAATGAGTATGTCCATGTATACAATGCAACGAAACGAAATTGCATATGTGCAAATCAAGTGCAATAGTACATAAGATATCTTAAAGGAATGAGTTTGTTCTGCATTGCAATTGCATTGCATTGTAATGCAGCTTCTATGCATTGTAATGCAAAGGCGCATGTTATATCTCTTCATTACAACAAATGTATATAAGATAGTTGTATGCAAAGTAAATCTATAGCATATATGTTATGTATTGTGTTTTTCACATATGTTTATTGTCTTTTCAGTGCACAGTGCTCTCTTTAAAAACACATATATTTAACTCTTCAATGCACAACGGAATTAGCACTTTTCATCCATTGAAAAGCAACAAGTGCATAGCTTATATTTTATTCTTCGATTGCACAACAATAGCATATATTTTAAATAACATATATTCTTGAAATGCACAACGAATAATTTAGCTCTTGTAAGCAATATGTTATCTCTTCAAAGCGTAAAAGAATAAGTTTAGTGACCGTGAATGCAAACACGGTGCAGCAAATATGTGAGATGTAATATATTCAATGTACATAATGTACTTCAATTTTTTTTCTGGCCTAAGAGTCCACGATCATGAAATTTCTATAAATACTCATTGACTCCTTCTGATGTTACATCAGCCATTCAGTAGTCCATATTTGACCTTCTGAACACATTTCTGACCAAAGAGGACTCGTTCATGAACTTTCAAATGACACTTTCATTGACTCTTTCTGATGTTACATAAGCCAAAGTGAAGTCCATATTTGATGTAATGGACATTTATCTGTCCCAAGAGTCATCGATCTGGAACTTTCAATTTCTGTTCATTGACTCCTTCTGATGATACATCATCCATACAGTAGTCCATATTTGACCTAATGAACATATTTCGATCCAAAGAAAACTCAATCTTGAACTTTTTTATACATACTTATCGACTCGTTCTGATGTTACATCAGCCATAAAGTAGTCAATATTTAAACTTAAATTTTTTCTGGCCGTAGAGTCCTTGATCATGAACTTTCTGTAACATACTCATTGACTTCTTGTGATACATCAGCCATACTGTAGACCATATTTGACCTAATGGACGTATTTCGGGCCAAAGAAGACCCAATCTTGATTTTTTTTTACATACTTATTGACTCAGCCATAAGGTAGTTAAAATTTGACCTTCTGAACATATTTCTTGCCCAATAGTCTTCGATCATGATCATTTGACCTAATAGACATATTTCGGGCCAAAGAATACTCAATCTTGAAATTAGTTCTTAGGCCCAAGAGTCGTTGATCATGAACTTTCTATTTGTACCCATTGACTCCATCTGATGATATGCCATCCACACAGTTAGTCAATACCCGACGAACATATTTCTTGCCCAAGAGTAATCGATCATGAACCTTTTATTTCTAGCCATTGACTCCATCTGATGGTAAGTCAGCCATACAGTAGTCAATATTTGACCGTTTGAAAATATTTCTTGCCCATGAATCCTCAATCATGAACTGTTTATGAACTTTCTATTTGTACCCATTGACTCCCTCTGATGCTATGTCATCCATACAGTAGTCAATATTTGACCCGACGAACATATTTCTTGCCCAAGAGTCTTCGATCATGAACTTATTTCTAGCCATTGACTCCTTCTGATGACTCCTTCTGATTGACAGCCCATGATGATCATGAACTTTCTATTTGTACCCATCGACTCCTTAGAAGGATACGTCATCCATACAGTAGTCCATATTTGAAACTAACAGACATATTTTGGTCCAAAGAATGCTCATTCTTGAACTTTTTTATACATGTTGAATCTGTCTGATGATACGTTAGCCATAAAGTAGTCAATATTTGACATACTGAATGAACATATTTCTGTCCCAAGAGTCTTCGATCATGAACTTTTTATTTCTAGCCATTGACTCCTTATGAGGATACGTCATCCATACAGTAGTCCATATTTGAATCTAATGGACATGTTTCGGGCCAAAGATTACTCATTCTTGATCTTAGTTCTTAGGCCCAAGACTTGTTGATCATGAACTTTCTATTTTACCCATTGACTCCATCTGATGATATGCCTTTGAGTCTTTGATCATGAACTTTTTATTTCTAGCCATTGACTCCTTCTGATGGTAAGTCAGCCATACAGTAGTCCATATTTGACCTAATGGACATATTTCGGGCCGATGAATGCTCATTCTTGACATCTACATATTGACTCTGTCTGATGATATGTCAGCCATAGAGTAGTCAATATTTGACCGTTTGAACATATTTCTTGCCCATGAATCCTCAATCATGAACCGTTTATACATGCTTATTGACTCTGTTTGATGTTACATCTGCAATTCAGTAGTCCATATTTGACCTTCTGAACATACTTCTGGCCCAAGAGTCCTCGATAATGAACTTTTTATACATACTCATTGACTCCATCTGATGATACGTCAGCCATACAGTAGTGCATATTTGACCTACTGAACAAATTTCAGGCCCAAGAGTCGTTGATCATGAACTTTCTATTTCTACACATTGACTCCCTCTGATGATATGTCATCCATACAGTAGTCCACATTTGAACTAATAGACATATTTCAGGCCAAAGAATACTCAATCTTGAACTTAATTATTAGGCCCAAGAGTCGTTGATCATGAACTTTCTATTTGTACCCATTGACTCCATCTGATGCTATGTCATCCATACAGTAGTCAATATTTGACTTACTGAACATATTTCTTGCCCAAGAGTCTTCAATCATGAACTTTTTATTTCTAGCCATTGACTCCTTCTGATGACTCCTTCTGATTGACAGCCCATGATGATCATGAACTTTCTATTTGTACCCATCGACTCCTTAGGAGGATACGTCATCCATACAGTAGTCCATATTTGAAACTAACGGACATATTTTGGTCCAAAGAATACTCATTCTTGAACTTTTTTATACATACTTGTTGAATCTGTCTGATGATACGTTAGCCATAAAGTAGTCATTATTTGACATACTGAATGAACATATTTCTGGCCCAAGAGTCTTCGATCATGAACTTTTTATTTCTAGCCATTGACTCCTTATGAGGATACGTCATCCATACAGTAGTCCATATTTGAATCTAATGGACAAATTTCGGACCAATTAATGCTCATTCTTGACATTTTTTATACCTACATATTGACTCTGTCTGATGATATGTCAGCCATAGAGTAGTCAATATTTGACCGTTTGAACATATTTCTTGCCCATGAATCCTCAATCATGAACTGTTTATACATGCTTATTGACTCCTTCTGATGTTACATCAGCCATTCAGTAGTCCATATTTGACCTTCTGAACATACTTCTGGCCCAAGAGTCCTCGATCATGAACTTTTTATACATACTCATTGACTCCTTCTGATGTTACATCAGCCATTCAGTAGTGCATATTTGACCTACTGAATAAATTTCAGGCCCGAGACTCGTTGATCATGAACTTTCTATTTGTACTCATTGACTCCATCTGATGATATGTCATACATACAGTGGTCCACATTTGACCTAATGGACATATTTCGGGCCAAAGAATACTCAATCTTGAACTTAGTTCTTAGGCCCAAGAATCGTTGATCATGAACTTTCTATTTGTACCCATTGACTCCATCTGATGATATGCCATCCACACAGTAGTCAAAATTTGACCCGCCGAACATATTTCTTGCCCAAGAGTCTTCGATCATGAACTTTTTATTTCTAGCCATTGACTCCTTCTGATGGTAAGTCAGCCATACAGTAGCGCATATTTGACTTACAGTAGTGCATAGTTGACCTAATGGACTTATATCTTGGCATAGTGTACTTGATCTTGAAGTTATTTTTTTATACATAATGACTTATTCTGATGTTACTTCAACAGACAAAAGCCCAAATTAGACTTCATGAAAACATGAGAGATTAGTTAGAACTTTCTGACATTCTCATTGACTCCATCTGATGTTACATGAGCCATAATATATATTTGATGAGCTTAATTTTTTTTCTGGCCTAAGAGTCCACGATCATGAACTTTCTATACATACTCATTGACTCCTGATTTTACATCAGCCATTCAGTAGTCCATATTTGACCAACAAAACATATTTCAGGCCCAAGAGTCATCAATCATGAACTCTCTATACATACTCATTGACTCCTTCTGATGTTACATCAGCCATTCAGTAGTCCATATTTGACCTTCTGAACACCTTTCTGGCAAAAGAGCCCTCCATCATGAACTTTCAAAAGAAACTTTCATTGATTGTTTCTGATGTTACATCAGCCACAGAGAAGTCCACATTTGATCTACTGATCATATTTCTGGCAAAAGAGCCCTCCATCATCAACTTTCTGTACATTCTTATTGTTTCCTTCTGATAATATGTCAGCCATACAGTAGTCCATATTTGACCTAATGGACATATTTCGGGCCGATGAATGCTCATTCTTGACATTTTTTATACCTACATATTGACTCTGTCTGATGTGTCAGCCATAGAGTAGTCAATATTTGACCGTTTGAACATATTTCTTGCCCATGAATTCTCAATCATGAACTGTTTATATACATACATATTGACTCTGTCTGATGATATGTCAGCCATAGAGTAGTCAATATTTGACTGTTTGAACATATTTCTTGCCCATGAATCCTCAATCATGAACTATTTATACATGCTTATTGACTCCTTCTGATGTTACATCTGCAATTCAGTAGTCCATATTTGACCTTCTGAACATACTTCTGGCCCAAGAGTCCTCGATAATGAACTTTTTATACATACTCATTGACTCCTTCTGATGATACGTCAGCCATACAGTAGTGCATATTTGACCTACTGAACAAATTTCAGGCCCAAGAGTCGTTGATCATGAACTTTCTATTTCTACACATTGACTCCCTCTGATGATATGTCATCCATACAGTAGTCCACATTTGACCTAATAGACATATTTCAGGCCAAAGAATACTCAATCTTGATCTTAGTTCTTAGGCCCAAGTGTCGTTGATCATGAACTTTCTATTTGTACCCATTGACTCCATCTGATGCTATGTCATCCATACAGTAGTCAATATTTGACCTACTGAACATATTTCTTGCCCAAGAGTCTTCGATCATGAACGTCTCAGGTTACAGATGTAACCCTGGTTCCCTGAGTAGGGAACGAGACGCTGCGTGGTAACGCATTGGGAACCTTCTGCGTGATGTCGTCACTGAAGCACTCATGTATCTAACCAATCGTGCTGCATGGTAACGCATTGGGACACATATCCCAACTGTGCCGTAGCAGCAAATACTTGCCAGGTTATCTTGGCAGAACTGATGACCCCGGAGTGGAGCCGACATCAAGGTTATAAAACCTTACAAACGTGTGCTGACATGACCAGCCAGCCGCGTCACAAATGTCACAGATGGAGACACCTGACATCAAGGCTTTTGATGCCGCCATACCTCGCGTAGAATGGGCGCAGACATTCAGAGGAGAAGGCTGTCTGGCCGCATCATATGCAAGTGTGATGGCCTCGACCACCCACTTGCTCATCCTCTGCTTAGATGCAGGGCCCCCTTTCTTAGGGGACCCATAACAGACAAAAAGCTGATCAGTCTTACGTCACAGGGCAGCTCTGTGGACGTAAGTATCCAAGGCCCTTACAGGGCAGAGCAGATTTAGTTTTTCCTGATCTGAAGATTTAAAAGGAGGAGGGCAGAAAGCCTGGAGCACAATGGGACCTGGAACGTGGGTAGGGACCTTAGGGACATAGCCCGGTCTAGGATGCAGGAATGCTTTCACCATTCCTGGAGCAAATTCAAGGTATGAGGGAGCAACTGACAGTGCTTGTAAATCTCCTATCCTTTTCAAAGAAGTGATAGCAAGTAGAAAGATAGTCTTTAGAGTGAGGAACCTCTCAGGAACCTCCTCTAGTGGTTCAAAGGGCGCCTCAGCCAACCCTTGTAAAACCACGGCCAGGTCCCAGGCCGGAACCCTTGTGCGCACTGGAGGCCTCAACCTCAGTGTGCCACGGAGGAAGCGAGTGACCAGGGGGTCTCGACCCACCGAAAGGCCACCTACAAGGGGAATATGAAAGGCAGATATAGCCGCAACGTAAACCTTCAATGTTGAAGGGGATAGGCCCTCTGAGAACTTTTCTTGGAGAAATGTAAGCACGTGGCTAATAGAGGCGTGGACAGGGTCCACATTAATACGTCTGCACCAGGCAGAGTACAGATTCCACTTGTATAAGTAAAGCTTCCTTGTGGTGGGAGCTCTGGAGTTTAATATGGTCTCCACTCAACCTCGGTTGGGAGACCAGCACCTACGAACCTGGCCCCCTCAGAGGCCAAGCCCATAGTTTCCATAATTCTGGGCGGGGGTGTATTATCCGGCCGCCCGCTTGTGACAGGAGGTCCTGTCTGAGGGGAAGCTCCATTGGGGAGCCGTCTAGTAGGGACACTAGGTCCGAGAACCATATTCTGGTTGGCCAAAAGGGGGCCACCAATATTAGGCTGACCCCCTCCCGGCGTACTTTCTCCAGAACTCCCGGGAGCAAGGCGATCGGGGGAAATGCATACAGACGCCGCCTCGGCCACGTCTGTACCATGGCATCCAGCCCCAGAGGTGCTGGATGGCTGAGGGACTACCAGAGTGTACACTGGGTTGACTCTCCCGAAGCAAATAGGTCGACTTCCACTCGACCGAAATTTTTCCATAGGAGATCCACCACTTCTGGGTGAAGTCTCCACTCCCCGGGCCTCGGGCCCTGCCTCGACAGGGCGTCTGCTCCCATATTTTGGCGCCCTGGGATGTAAGCTGCTCTCAGGGAGAGCAGCTTCCCTTGGGCCCACAGGAGGATCTGACGAGCCAAGTAATAAAGTTGGCGAGACCACAAACCCCCCCTGATGATTTATATAGGCGACCACAGCAGTGTTGTCCGTGCGGACCAACACGTGATGGCCTCTCAGGTCTGGGAGAAAGTGTTTTAATGCCAGAAACACCGCCATCATCTCCAGCCGATTTATTTGCCAGGAGAGCTGATGGACCTCCCATGAGCCCTGAGCTGGACGGCCACTCATGATCGCCCCCCAGCCCGTGAGGGAAGCATCTGTCGTAAGCATTACGCGACGACCAGAAGTCCCCAGCACGGGTCCCTGGGACAGGAACCAGGGATCTTTCCACATGACCAGAGCACGAAGGCATCGTCGTGAGACTTTGATCATGCGAAAAGGATTTCCCCTCGGGGAGAATCCCCTGGTCCTGAGCCACCACTGTAAGGGTCTCATGTGCAGGAGGCCAAAAGGTATCACGTTGGACGCAGCTGCCATCAGACCCAACAGCCTCTGGAACTGTTTTACAGTGAGTGACTGACCTAGTTTCACCCCTTTCACGGCTGTTAAAATGGCTCTCACACGAGCGGGAGACAGATGTGCCCGCATTGTGGTGGAGTCCCAAACTACACCCAGATAAGTGATAGTTTGAACCGTAACTAGCACACTCTTTTTTGCGTTGAGCCTCAACCCAAGCCTCTCCATGTGACGCAGAACAACATCTCGATGCTGGACTTGCCAGTTGCTCTGACTGAGCTAGAATCAACCAATCGTCAATGTAATTCAGTACGCGGATGCCCTGAAGCCTCAGCGGGGCCAGAGCCGCATCCACGCACTTCGTGAATGTGCGGGGTGATAACGATAGGCCAAACGGAAGAACCTTGTACTGGTAAGCTTCGCCCCCGAAAGCAAACCTGAGGAACTTCCTGTGAGAAGGATGGATGGACACATGAAAGTATGCATCTTTCAGGTCTATCGCCACAAACCAGTCCTCGGACCTGATCTGTGGGATAATCTGTTTGAGTGTAAGCATCTTGAACTTGAGCTTCTGGATTGAGCGATTTAACACGCGTAAATCTATGATAGGACGTAGTCCTCCATCCTTCTTCGTAACAATGAAGTAACGCCTGTAGAAGCCTGACAGCTTGCTGGGAGGAGGGACCCTTTCTATAGCTCCTTTTTGCAAGAGTGTCATAACCTCTTGTTCCATCACCAGAGACTGCTCGGGGGTCACCACTGTGGGAAGGACCCCGTTGAATATGGGCGGGCGAGACCCGAACTGTATTCTGTAACACTTTTCTATCATGAGCAGCACCCAATTTGATATATTTGGAAGTAGTTTCCACTCTGCCAAAAAATCTACTAAGGGAACCAGTCTCTCGAGACTGGTCTCTGGTGTTTTTTGAGCACTTGGCTCGGTGATCTGACGCGGCGCGCCGGCAGACAACCGAATCAAGTGGCCGGCCCTCCTCGAAGGACCGGCGGGGACCGCCGTGCCCTGACGCACACTGGGTGGCAGGGTTGACGGACTGTCCCCCTGAGGGTGCCGAAGGGGAGCGGGGATTAGATGTATTTTTTCCCGGCTTCCTTCGGAGGGGACCACCCTCATTGGGTCCTGACCCACAGATGTCAGGACCGCTTTGAAGCCTTCCTGGCGATGATAACGACCCGCAGGTCCGTTTTGCCCTTGGAAGGCTTCTTGTGAGCGGACCGACCCGGTCCCCAAGCTGTTTGTGGGGGAGCTCGAGTGGCCACGCTCACTTTCTGTTGCACTCTGTGGTGCGCTGAGGAGCTCGTGGACGGCCGAGGCTGCTCCCGCTCAGCAGCCTCGGGGGGAATAGAGCGGCGGGGGATGAACCTCTGGAACGCCGATGATTGTTTTTTTGCCTCCTGGAACCTCTCGACGACTGTATTTACAGCGTCGCCGAAGAGGCCCGCAGGGGACAGCGGCGCGTCCATAAGGGCAGCTTTGTCTCGCTCCCTTATGTCCGAGAGGTTCAGCCACAAATGTCTCTCCGTAGCCACCAAGGCTGCCATAGACCGGCCGATTTCTTTGGCCGTCTCTTTGGTGGCACGGAGAGCGAGATCAGTTGCCATCCTGATCTCTTGAATACAATCATAAGTGGCCTCCCCGCTCTCATCAATCTCCCCCAGCAGGTCTGCTTGATATGCTTGAAGCAGCGACATGGTGTGTAGACATGCCGCCGCCTGACCTGCTGCCGTGTATGCTTTGCCCACCAAGCTTGATGTTGTTCTTAAGGGCTTGGTGGGCAACGTCGGGGCTTTTAGTGATGATGCCGACTCGGGTGAGAGATAGCCCGCAAGCGTCTCTTCAACCCGGGGCATCGCCGCATAACCGTGCCGTTTCAACCCCACTATATTACTATATACAGATGTTTGGGGGCTGAATACGTGGTGCTGCACGGGCCTTTTCCACGACCTCGACACCTCGGTGTGGAGGTCCGTGAAAAACGGCAAACCCCGACGCTGGGGTAGCGACCAAGCGGGCAGAAAGCGCTCATCTAGCTTACTTTTTGGTTTCGGTTCTGCCCGCTCTGCTGGCCAATCAATCTTTAACTTGGCCACAGCCCTGGTCACTACCTCCAGGAGCTCCTCATATGCTGGGGAAGAGGATGGCGGGTCCTCTTCCCCAGTCTCGACGCTCACCACATCAACCTCCTCGGAGGAAGAGAGGTGAAGCGCCGATGCCTCTCTCCGGGGGGAAGAAACCGCAACGCGTGCTACCGCCGCCTGAGAAGAGACACTGGGGCTGGCGGGTAAAGGGCGAGATAAGGCTGGGCCCGTCTCAACCCCCTCCGCCAGCTCCATCTGCGAACCCCACGACAGCAGCCGGCGCTGCGCCTCAGCTGCATCAGGACCCGACCCGCGGGGAACGCTCGCCGAGGCACCCTCCTCGAAGAGTGCTCGGCGAGATCTCAACACTCTGAGGGTTAGTCTCTCGCAATGCACACAGACAGCTCCCTCGAGAGCTGCCTGGGCATGCTCAACCCCCAGACAAAAAACATGGTTACCACGCAGCGTCGATAGTTCCCACGAAAGGGAACTTTCTATTTGTACCCATTGACTCCATCTGATGATATGCCATCCACACAGTAGTCAATATTTGAGCCGCCGAACATATTTCTTGCCCAAGAGTCGTCGATCATGAACTTTTTATTTCTAGCCATTGACTCCTTCTGATGGTAAGTCAGCCATACAGTAGCGCATATTTGACTTACAGTAGTGCATAGTTGACCTAATGGACTTATATCTTGGCAAAGTGTACTCGATCTTGAAGTTGTCTTTTTATACATAATGACTTATTCTGATGTTACTTCAACCAGACAAAAGCCCAATTAGACTTCATGAAAACATGAGAGATTAGTTAGAACTTTCTGACATTCTCATTGACTCCATCTGATGTTACATCAGCCATTCAGTAGTCCAAATTTGACCTTCTGAACATACTTCTGGCCCAAGAGTCCTCGATCATGAACTTTTTATACATACTCATTGACTCCTTCTGATGTTACATCAGCCATTCAGTAGTGCATATTTGACCTTCTGAACATACTTCTGGCAAAAGAGCCCTCCATCATGAACTTTCAAAAGACACTTTCATTGATTCTTTCTGATGTTACATCAGCCACAGAGAAGTCCACATTTGATCTACTGATCATATTTCTGGCAAAAGAGCCCTCCATCATCAACTTTCTGTACATTCTTATTGTTTCCTTCTGATCTTACATCAGCCATTCAGAAGTCCATATTTGACTTAATGGGCATATATCTGGCCCAAGAGTCATCAATTCGAAACTTTCATTTTCAGTTCATTCAAGGCCTTCTGATAATATGTCAGCTATACAGTAGTCCATATTTGACCTAATGGACATATCTCGGGCCGATGAATGCTCATTCTTGACATTTTTTATACCTACATATTGACTCTGTCTGATGATATGTCAGCCATCAATATTTGACCGTTTGAACATATTTCTTGCCCATGAATCCTTAATCATGAACTGTTTATACATGCTTATTGACTCCTGATGTTACATCTGCAATTCAGTAGTCCATATTTGACCTTCTGAACATACTTCTGGCCCAAGAGTCCTCAATAATGAACTTTTTATACATACTCATTGACTCCTTCTGATGATACGTCAGCCATACAGTAGTGCATATTTGACCTACTGAACAAATTTCAGGCCCAAGAGTCGTTGATCATGAACTTTCAATTTCTACACATTGACTCCCTCTGATGATATGTCATCCATACAGTAGTCCACATTTGGCCTAATAGACATATTTCAGGCCAAAGAATACTCAATCTTGAACTTAGTTCTTAGGCCCAAGAGTCGTTGATCATGAACTTTCTATTTGTACCCATTGACTCCATCTGATGCTATGTCATCCATACAGTAGTCAATATTTGACCTACTGAACATATTTCTTGCCCAAGAGTCTTCGATCATGAACTTTTTATTTCTAGCCATTGACTCCTTCTGATGACTCCTTCTGATTGACAGCCCATGATGATCATGAACTTTCTATTTGTACCCATCGACTCCTTAGGAGGATACGTCATCCATACAGTAGTCCATATTTGAAACTAACGGACATATTTTGGTCCAAAGAATACTCATTCTTGAACTTTTTTATACATACTTGTTGAATACGTCTGATGATACGTTAGCCATAAAGTAGTCAATATTTGACATACTGAATGAACATATTTCTGGCCCAAGAGTCTTCGATCATGAACTTTTTATTTCTAGCCATTGACTCTTTATGAGGATACGTCATCCATACAGTAGTCCATATTTGAATCTAATGGACATATTTCGGGCCAAAGAATACTCATTCTTGACATTTTTTATACATACATATTGACTCTGTCTGATGATATGTCAGCCATAGAGTAGTCAATATTTGACCGTTTGAACAAATTTCTTGCCCATGAATCCTCAATCATGAATTGTTTATTTATGCTTATTGATTCCTTCTGTTGTTACATCAGCCATTCAGTACTCCATATTTGACCTTCTGAACATACTTCTGGCCCAAGAGTCCTCGATAATGAACTTTTTATATATACTCATTGACTCCTTCTGATGATACGTCAGCCATACAGTAGTGCATATTTGACCTACTGAACAAATTTCAGGCCCAAGAGTCGTTGATCATGAACTTTCTATTTCTACACATTGACTCCCTCTGATGATATGTCATCCATACAGTAGTCCACATTTGACCTAATAGACATATTTCGGGCCAAAGAATACTCAATCTTGAACTTAGTTCTTAGGCCCAAGAGTCGTTGATCATGAACTTTCTTTTTGTACCCATTGACTCCATCTGATGCTATGTCATCCATACAGTAGTCAATATTTGACCTACTGAACATATTTCTTGTCCAAGAGTCTTCGATCATGAACTTTTTATTTCTAGCCATTGACTCCTTCTGATGACTCCTGATTGACAGCCCATGATGATCATGAACTTTCTATTTGTACCCATCGATTCCTTAGGAGGATACATCATCCATACAGTAGTCCATATTTGAAACTAACGGACATGTTTTGGTCCAAAGAAAACTTATTCTTGAACTTTTTTATACATACTTGTGGAATCTGTCTGATGATACGTTAGCCATAAAGTAGTCATTATTTGACATACTGAATGAACATATTTCTGGCCCAAGAGTCTTCGATCATGAACTTTTTATTTCTAGCCATTGACTCCTTATGAGGATACGTCATCCATACAGTAGTCCATATTTGAATCTAATGGACATATTTCGGGCAAATTAATGCTCATTCTTGACATTTTTTATACCTACATATTGACTCTGTCTGATGATATGTCAGCCATAGAGTAGTCAATATTTGACCGTTTGAACATATTTCTTGCCCATGAATTCTCAATCATGAACTGTTTATACATGCTTATTGACTCCTTCTGATGTTACATCAGCCATTCAGTAGTCCATATTTGACCTTCTGAACATACTTCTGGCCCAAGAGTCCTCGATCATGAACTTTTTATACATACTCATTGACTCCTTCTGATGTTACATCAGCCATTCAGTAGTGCATATTTGACCTACTGAACAAATTTCAGGCCCGAACTTAGTTCTTAGGCCCAAGAGTCGTTGATCATGAACTTTCTATTTGTACCCATTGACTCCATCTGATGATATGCCATACATACAGTGGTCCACATTTGACCTAATGGACATATTTCGGGCCAAAGAATACTCAATCTTGAACTTAGTTCTTAGGCCCAAGAGTCGTTGATCATGAACTTTCTATTTGTACCCATTGACTCCATCTGATGATATGCCATCCACACAGTAGTCAATATTTGAGCCGCCGAACATATTTCTTGCCCAAGAGTCGTCGATCATGAACTTTTTATTTCTAGCCATTGACTCCTTCTGATGGTAAGTCAGCCATACAGTAGCGCATATTTGACTTACAGTAGTGCATAGTTGACCTAATGGACTTATATCTTGGCAAAGTGTACTCGATCTTGAAGTTGTTTTTTTATACATAATGACTTATTCTGATGTTACTTCAACCAGACAAAAGCCCAATTAGACTTCATGAAAACATGAGAGATTAGTTAGAACTTTCTGACATTCTCATTGACTCCATCTGATGTTACATCAGCCATTCAGTAGTCCATATTTGACCAACAAAACATATTTCAGGCCCAAGAGTCATCAATCATGAACTCTCTATACATACTCATTGACTCCTTCTGATGTTACATCAGCCATTCAGTAGTCCATATTTGACCTTCTGAACATACTTCTGGCCCAAGAGTCCTCGATCATGAACTTTTTATACATACTCATTGACTCCTTCTGATGTTACATCAGCCATTCAGTAGTCCATATTTGACCTTCTGAACATACTTCTGGCAAAAGAGCCCTCCATCATGAACTTTCAAAAGACACTTTCATTGATTCTTTCTGATGTTACATCAGCCACAGAGAAGTCCACATTTGATCTACTGATCATATTTCTGGCAAAAGAGCCCTCCATCATCAACTTTCTGTACATTCTTATTGTTTCCTTCTGATCTTACATCAGCCATTCAGAAGCCATACCTGTCCCTATTTGAACTAATGGACATATATCTCGAATTTTCTGTTTCTCCTCATTGACTCCTTGTAATGATACGCCAGCCATACAGTAGTCTACGTTTGATCTAATGGACATATTTCAGGCCAAAGTTTACTCTATCTTGAATTTTTGTATATATACTTATGAACTCCGTCTGATGATATGTCAGCCACACAGTAGTCAATATTTGACCTACTGAACATAACTTCTGGCTCTGGCCTCGATCTTAAACGTTCTATTTCTACTAATTGACTCCTCATGATACTTTAGCCATACAGTAGTCAATATTTGGCCTATTGAACATATTGGGTCCTTGATCATAAAAGTGTCCTCTTCAAAGGGTCCTTGATCATAAACTCTATACATACTCAATGATTCCTTCTGAGGTTACATCAGCCACACAGAAGTCCAAATATGTCCTAATGGACATATTTCTGGCTCAAGAGTCGTTGATCATGAACTTTCTTTTACTGCTCATGGACTCCTGATGTTAAATCAGCCATACAGAAGTCAATATTTGACTTACTGAACATATTTCTGGCAAACGGGTCCTCGAAATTGAACATTCAATACATTTTCATTGGCTACTTCTGGACTCAAAGACTTAGAGTATGTAAAAAAAAAGTTCAAGATCGAGTACACTTATATGGCCAGATATATGTTCATTAGGTCAACTATGCAGTACTGTATGGCTGACGTACCTTCACAGTGAGTGAAATATAAAGTTCATGATCGATGAATCTTGGGCCAGATCTATGTCTGTTAAGTCAAATATGGACATGTATGGCTGATGTAGCCTTAGAAAGAGTCATTGAGTATGTGTAAACAGTTCATGATTCATGGGCCAGAAATATGTACAGTAGGTAAAATATTGACTACTCTGTGGCTGACGTATCATCAGACAGAGTCAATAAGTATGTATAAAAAAGTTCAAGATTGAGTATTCTTTGGGCCGAAATATGTCTGTTAGGTCAAATATGCACTACCATATGGCTGACATATTATCAGAAGGCCTGAATTAACTGAAAATGAAAGTTCCAGATCGACGACTCTTAAGCCAGATATATGTCCTTTATGTCAAATATGGACTTCTGAATGGCTGATGTAAGATCAGAAGAAGACAATGAGAATGTACAGAAAGTTCATGATGGGGCTCTTTTGACAGAAATATGATCAGTAGGTCAAATGTGGCTGATGTAACATAAGAAATTGTGACAATGAAACTGTTTTGAAAGTTGTAAAAAGTTGTAGAAAATGAGTACTCTTGGGCCAGAAGCGTATTAAGAAATTCAAATATGCACTTTTGTATGGCTGATGTAACATCAGAAGGAGTCAATGAGTATGTATAAATAGTTCATGATTGAGGACTCTTGGGCCAGAAATATGTTCAGAAGGTCAAATATTGACTACTCTATGGCTGTCATATCATCAGACAGAGTCAATATGTATGTATAAAAAATTTCAAGAATGAGTATTCTTTGGCCCAAAACATGTTCATTCGTTTCAAATATGGACTACTGTATGGATGACATATATCATCAGATGGAGTCAATGGGTACAAATAGAAAGTTCATGATCAACGACTCTTGGGCCTAAGAATTAAGTTCAAGATTGAGTATTCTTTGGCCCGAAATATGTCCATTAGGTCAAATGTGGACCACTGTATGGATGACATATATCATCAGATGGAGTCAATGAGTAGAAATAGAAAGTTCATGATCAACGACTCTTGGGCCTTAGAACTAAGTTCAAGATTGAGTAATCAAGTAATTGAGTAATAAGGAGTAAATAGTTAGAAACAGAAAGTACATGATCATGACTCTTGGGCCAGAAATATATGTCCATTAGTTCAAATGTGGACTTCTGTATTATCAGCATTGAATGAACAGAAATTGAAAGTTCCAGATCGACCACTCTTGGGCCAGATATATGTCCGTTAGGTCAAATATGGACTTCTGAATGGCTGATGTAGTATCAGAAGGTATCAAAGAGAATGTCCAGAAAGTTCATAACTGAGGGCTTTTTTGCCAGAATGATCAGTATGTCAAATATGCACTATTGGGCCATATATATGTCAATTAGTTCAAATATGGACTTCTAAATAGCTGTAAAATGAGTAGTCAATGAGTATGTACAAACAGTTAATGACTAAGGATTCGTGGGCCAGAAATATGTTCAGTAGGTCGTATCATCAGAAATCAGAGTCAATAAGTATGTATAAAAAAGTTCAAGATTGGGTATTCTTTGGGCCGAAATATGTCTATTAGGTCAAATATGCACTACCGTATTGGCTAACGTATTATCAGAAGGCCTGAATGAATTGAAAGTAAAAGATCCAGATCGATGACTCATGGGCCAGATATGTCCTTTACGTTAAATATGGACTTCTGAATCTCCGATGTAAGATCAGAAGGAAACAATGAGAATGTACAAAAAGTTCATGAACGAGTACTCTTGGAAAAATGTTCAGAACATCAAATATGGACTACTGAATCTCTGATATAACATCAAAAAGAGTTAATGAGTTTGTTTTGAATGTTCTGTATGGCTGATGGAGCATCAGAAGGAGTCAATGAGTATGTATAAATATTTCATGATCGAAGATTCTTGGGCCAGAAATATGTTCAGTAGGTCAAATACTGACTACTTTATGGCTGATGTATCATCAGACGGACTCAAAAGTTTGAATAAAAAAGTTAAAGTTTGTGTACTCTTTGGCCTGAAATATGTCCTTTAGGTCAAATATGGATTTCTGTATGGCTGATATATTATCAGAAGGAATGAACAGAAATTGAAAGTTCCAGATTGACGACCATACTCTTAGGCCAGAAATATGTTCAGAAGGTCAAATATGGACTACATCAGATGTCAATGATTAAATTATATAAAGTTCATGATCAAGGACTCTTGGGCCAAAAAAAAGTTTAAGTTCATTAAATATGAAGTACTTTATGGACCAACAATGAAGGTACCATATATGTATCTGATGTATTATCAGAAGGAATCAATGAGAAGAAATAGAAAGTTCAAGATAGATGAATCTCGGGCCATATATATTTATTAGGTCAAATATTGACCTGTATTGCTAATGTAATGTAACAGAAGGAGTCATTATGTACAAAAAAAGCACTCTTTGGCCAGAAATATGTCCATTAGGTCAAATATACACTATTTTATGGCTGACAGAAGGAGTCAATAAGGGAATAGAAAGTTCATGATCAACGACTCTTGGGCCTAAGAACTAAGTTCAAGATTGATTATTCTTATGTTCTTTTTGTCTAATTTGGACTTTTGTATTGCAGAAGTAACTTTAGAAGGAGTCAATGAGTATGTCTGAAAAAGTTCAAGATCAAGTACTCTTTGCCTAGAAAAATGTCCATTAGTTCAAAAATGCATTAATTTATGGCTGACATATCATCAAAAGGAGTCATTGATTAGAAATAGAGAGTTCATATACTATTTGGCCAGAAATAAGTTTATGTCAAATGTGGACTACTGTCTGTCTGACGGAATGACAGAGAAAATTCATGATCGAGGGCTCTTTTCCCAGAAATATGATCAGTAGATCAAATGTGGACTTCTCTGTGGTATGATGAAACATGCGAAAGAGTCCATGAGTTTGTTTTGAAAGTTTATGAATGAAGCCAGAAATGTGTTCAGAACGTCGAACATGCACTACTAATTGAAACATCAGAAGTAGTCAATGAATATCTATAAAATGTTCCTTTTGCCAGAAATATGTTCAGTAGGTCAAATATGGACTTCTGTATGGCTGACGTATCACAAGAAGGAGTCAAGATTGACTACTCGAGAAATGTATGTCCAGATATTAGATAATGACTATTATCTAATAATATTATCTAATTATCTAATAATGAATATTATTATGATTGCCGACTCTTTAAGTCAGAAATATGTTCAGTTGGATAAATGTGCTGTTGCATTGCATTTGCACATACGATCCAACGTAAAGCTATGCACTTGTTTCGGTGCATACAATCACTAGTTCATTCCACTGTTCACTGAAGAGTTAACATATGTGCTGTTGAAGATATAACACATAGAATTGCACAGAAGATCTAACTCATTTGATTGTGCAATGAAGAGATAACATATATGCTGTTGTAGTGCACTGGCCTAGCACAGTTGTGCGACGAAGAATAATATATAAGCATTACCCATAACATATTTCATCTCGCTTTGCTTTGCATACAAGTAACCAATTTATACATTTTTGTATAGAAGAGATAACAAACACAACAAACGCATTCCGTTAAGATGACATATGTGCATTGCATTGCACCTACGATCCAACGTTGTGCAATGAAGAGTTAACAAATGTGCTGTTGCTGTGCACTGCACACAGGACCTATCGTTGTGCAATGAAGAATAACATATAAGCTATGCACTTGCGTTGCAGTGCATACAAAGAGATCACACACACACAAAGATGTCCCTCTTATCCCTCTGTGAACTGAAAAGACAGCACAATAACATATATATGCTGTGGTATTGCTTTGCATACTACTAACATACATTTGTTTTATTGAAGAGGTAACATGATATTAGCCTTTGCATTACAATGCTTCGCGTTGTGCAATAAAGAATAACTATATTAAACTATGCACTTTGTTGCGTTGCATAAAGATTTAACTGATGTGAGATCCTTAACATCTAGAATAATACATAAATTATGCACTTGCTGCATAGCACAGCAAATTTGTAGACAACACAATAACAAATGTGCTATCACATTGCTGTGCATACAGCTATCTTATACATTTCTTTATTGAAGAGATAACGTGATATTAGCCTTTGCATTACAATGGATCGCGTTGATTCGCACATAACTACTTTATTTGTGTGTACTGAAGAGATAACAACTTGATCTTTGCATTACAATGCATAGAAGATGCATTAAAAAGCAATGCATACAAAACGTAATTCCGTTAAGATATAACATATGTGCTTGATGCATTGCATTTGCACATAGTTGTGCAACTAAATAACATAAGCTACGCACTTTTTTCGTTGCATACAATCACTAACACATTCCACTGTGCACTGAAGAGTTTAACATATGTGCTGTTGAAGATATAGAATTGCACAAAAGATTTAACATTTGGTTGTGCATTGAACACAGTTGTGCAACGAAGAATAATATGTAAGCTATGATCTGTGCACTGAAAAGACAATTTTAAGCCTTATTACAATGCGTAGAAGATGCATTATAATGCAATGCATACAAGAACTGACTCATTCCGTTAAGATACCATATTGTGCTGTTGCATTGCATTTGCACATACAGTCCAACGTTGTGCAATGAAGAACAAATATATAAACTATGCACTGGTTGCGTTGCAGTGCATACAAGAACTAACTCATTCCATTGTGCGTTGAAGAGTTAACGTATGTGCTGTTGAAAAGATCACACATAGAATAGTATAAATATCTAACTGATCCTAGATCCTTAATATCTAGAATATCATATAAACTATGCACTTGTTGCATAGCACAATAAAATATTTAGACAACACAATGACAAATGTGCTAACGCATTGCTTTGTATCCAACTAACTAATACATTTGGGTGTTGAAGAGATAACATTGAAAAGATAGCAACATGAGCATACAATAACTGACTCATTCCGTTTAGGTAAAATATTTACCGTTGCATTGTGTTGTGTAATTGAAGAATAACATGAAGATAAGACATAAACAAGAACTAAGTCAGATTTGACCTTAAGAATAACACAATGTAATTGCATAGCAGAAAACAACTAACTTTTGCATATCAAATATGTAACATAAGCATTTTGTAATTCAATTTGTTGTGCAATAAAGAGATAGCATATGTGCTGTTGCAGTGCATTGCGCACAGTTCAATCTTTGCGTTGCAGTGCATACAAGAACTAACTTATTCCATTGTGCATTGAAGAGTTAAAGTGTGTGCTGTTGAATAGATCACACACAGAATTGCATAAAGATCTAACTTATTAATCTGTGCACTGAAAAGACGCATGCTTTACATTCAACTAATTCATACATTTGTGTATTGAAGATATAACAACATGAGCTTTTTATTACAATGCATATACGAGAATTAACTCATTCCGTTAAGATAACAAATGTGCTGTTGCATTGCATTTGCACACGGTCTTATCGTTCTGCAATTGAAGAGCTATGAACTTATTTCCTTATATTGTTTACAAGCACTAACTTATTATTCCACTGTGCATTGAAGTGTTAACATTTGTCCTGTTGAAGAGATACAAAGAATTGCACAGACTCATTTGATTGTGCAATGAAGAGATAACATAAGTTCTGTTGTAGTGTGCATTGACCTAACAAAGGACCTAACGAAGAATAGCATATAAGACAACCCATAACATATGTCCTCTCGCATTGCTTTGCATGCAACTAAATAACCTAAACATTTGTGTACTGAGGAGATAATATAATATGATCCTTTGCATTACAATGCATAGAAGATACATTTAATGCAGTGCATGCATAAACTAAAGAGACAACACAGAGTTGCACTTCTGTGCATCTCTAGTCTAGATCTAAGTCATTTGGATTTTGCAATGACGAGATAACAATGTGTACATAAGTACATTGTGACCTAACACAGGACCTAACGTAGTGCAACGAACAATTGACGTATGCTCTGTGCACTGAAAAGACAACCCATAACATATCTCATCTAGCTTTGCTTTGCATACAACTTAACCAATTTATACATTTTTGTATTGAAGAGATAACAATGCAAGATAACACAATGAAAGATAACACAATTCTTTGCATTATAATGCAAGGCACGAAGAAGAAACTCATTCCGTTAGGATAACATATGTGCATTGCATTGCACCTACGATATAACGTTGTGCAATGAAGAGTTAACATATGTGCTGTTGCTGTGCATTGCACACAGGACCTATCGTTGGACAATGAAAAATAACATATAAGCTATGCACTTGCGTTGCAGTGCATACAAGAGATCACACACACACTTTGGAATGAGTCCACTGAATTTGAATTATCGCATATGCTATTGAAGAGATCACACGTTATTGCACAATGATCTAAACTATTCTGTGCACTGAAAAGACGACACAGCGTATGTGTTTATGCACATACACATTTTGTTGCTTTGCATACAACTTATACATTTACGACAACACTGTGCAATGAAGAACAAGTAATATATAAACTATGCACTGGTTGCGTTGCAGTGCATACAAGAATTAACTTATTCCAATGTGCATTGAAGAGTTAACGTATGTGCTGTTGAAGAGATCACACATAGAATAGTATAAATATCTAATCTATTCTGTGCACTGAAAAGAAAACGTCGCATTGCTTTTGCATACAACTTATACATTTGCGTATTAAAGAGATAACAACATAAGCATTACACTGCATTACATACTGCTTAGAAGATGCATTATAAAGCAATGCATACAAAAACTCATTCCGTTAAGATAACATGTGCTGTTGCGTTGCACATGTTGCCTCACAAGCCAACGCTGTGCAATGACGAATAAATATACAAACTACCCACTTGTGGCATAGCACAATAAAATATTTAGATAACATTGTGCACACATTGTGCTATCGCATTACTTTGTATCCCACTAACATTTGGGTGCTGAAGAGATAAACAACATGAGCCTTTGCATTTACAATGCATTGCGTTGATTTATACACAACAACTAACTTATTCATTTGGGTATTGAAAAGATAGCAACATGAACCTTTGCTTTAAAATGCATAGAACATGCACTACAATGCAATGCATACAAGAACTGACTCATTCCGTAAAATATGTACTGTTGCATTTGTTGTGTAATTGAAAAATAACAAGAGCTATACACTTGTTGCTTTGCTATTGTAAACAAGAACTAACTTAGTCAAATTTGACCTTAAGAATAACACATGTAACTGCATAGCAGAAAACAACTAACCTTTGTATATCAATATGTAACATAAGCATTTTGTATTGAAATGCGTATAATTCATTTTGTTGTGCGATAGAGATAACATATGTGCTGTGCATTGCGCACAGTTCACTCTTTGCGTTGCAGTGCATAAAGATCTATTTTATTAATCTGTGCACTGAAAAGACAACACACATGTGAACTGTTTTGTTTGTAATTTGTTAATTGAAAAGATAACATGAGATAACATGATTTTACAACTGCATCGCGTTGATCTGCACACATAACGCATACAAGAACTAACTCATTCCGTTAAGATAACATATGTGCATTGTATTGCACATACGGTCCAAAGTTGTGCAAGGAATAATATAAACTATTACAGTAATATATAAACTATGCACTTGCTGCATAGCACAATGACATATTTAGTAACACATGTGTTATCGCATTGCTTTGCATCCATTTGTGTATTGAAGAGAAAACAACATGAGCCTTTGTATAACAATGCATAGATGCATATTCCAATGCCTACAAGAACTAACTCATTCCCTTAAAATGACTCAAATGTGCTTTGCATTGCATTGCACACAGGAATTGTGCAATGAATAATAACATTTAATAACATTTAAGCTATGCACTTGTTGCGTTGCATGAAGATTTAAATAATACTAGATCCTTAACATCTAGAATAACACATAAACTATGCACTTGCTGCATAGCACAGTAAAATATGTAGACAAAACAATACACATTGCTATGCATACAACTAACTTATACATTTGTTTATTGAAGAAATAAAGTGATATTATTAGCTTTTGCATTACAATGCATCGCGTTGATTCGCACATAACTAATTCATTGCATACAAGACGTATAAGATAACATATGTGCTGTTGCATTGCATTTGCACATACGATCCAACGATATACGATACATAATTCATACGATACATAAGCTATGCACTTGTTTCGTTGCATACAATCACTAACTCATATGTCCTCTCGCTTTGCTGTGCATACAACTATGTAACTAATAAATTTTTGTATTGAAGAGATAACATAATACGATCCTTTGCATTACAATGCATAGAACATGCATTATAATGCAATGCCTTCAAGATAATGTGTAATTGCTCTGCATACAACTTATACATTGAATAAAGAGATAACAACATAAGCCTTATTACAATGCGTAGAAGATGCATTATAATGCAGTGCATTCAATAACTAATTCATTGCATTGAAGAGTTTACGTATGTGCTGTTGAGCTCACACATAGAATTGTATAAAGATCCTTAATATCTAGAATATCCTATAAACTATGCACTTGTTGCATAGCACAATCAAATATTTAGATAACACAATGACACATGTGCTAACGCATTGCTTTGTATCCAACTAAGTGTTGAAGAGATAACATTGAAAAGATAGCAACATGAGCCTTTGCTTTACACTTGTTGCTTTGCTATTGTAAACAAGACCTAAGTCAGATTTGACCTTAAGAAAAACACAATGTATAGCAGAAAACAACTAACTAAGCATATATGTTGTTGTACAATAAAGAGATGTTGCAGTGCATTGCGCACAGTTCACTCTTGCGTTGCATTGCATACAAGGATCTAACTTATTCCATTGTGCAATGAAGAGTTAACGTGTGTGCTGTTGAATAGATCACACATTAGAATTGCATGAAGATCTAACTTATTAATCTGTGCACTGAAAAGACAACGCACATGTGGATTGTTTTACATTCAACTAACTCATACATTTGTGTATTAAAGATATAACAACTCATTCCGTTAAGATAGCAAGTGTGCTGTTCCATTTCTTTTGCACACAGGTCTTATCGTTCTACAATTGAAAGCTATGCACTTATTTCGTTGCATTGTTTACAAGCACTAACTTATATTCCACTGTGCACTGAAGTGTTAACATATGTCCTGCTAAAGAGATACAAAGAAATGCACAGACTCATTTGATTGTGCAATGAAGAGATAACATGTTGTATGTTGTAGAGCACTGACCTAACAAAGGACCTAACGGTGTGCATTGCATTTCATTTCACATACGATCCAACGTTGTGCAACTCAATAAGTTATAATCATAAGCTATGCACTTGTTTCGTTGCATAAAAATCACTAAAATATGTGCTGTTGAAGATATAACACATAGAATTTCACAAAACATTTAACTCGTTTGGTTGTGCATTGAAGAGATAACATATGTGCTGGCCTAACACAGTTGTGCAACGAAGAATAATATGTAAGCTCTGCTCTGTGCACTGAAAAGACAACCCAAAACATATGTCCTCTCGCTTCGCTTTGCATAACAACAATCTAACTAATACATTTTTGTATTGAAGAGATAACATACTATGATCCTTTGCATTACAAGGCATCTTCTATGCATTATAATACAGTGCATTCCATTGTATTCCATTGTACTCCATTCCAACTAACTAAATCCCTTAAGATAACATACGATCCGCTCGCACTTGTTTCGTTGCACAAGCATTCTCATTCCGCTGTGCACTTTTAACGTATGTGCTCGTTGAAGAGATAATGATCTAAACTATTCTGTGCACTGTGCAAAAGACGACACAACATATGTGCTATCTCATTGCTTTGCATACAACATAATAAAGATAAAGAGATAACAACATATGCCTTTGTATTACAATGCATAGAAGATGCATAGTAATGCAATGCATACAAGAGCTAACTCATTCCGTTAAGATAACATATTGTGCTGTTGCACTGCATTTGCACATACGATCCAACTTTGTGCAATAAAGAATAGTTAGATATAAGAATAGTTATCAAAAACTATGCAGAGCATACAAGAACTAACTCATTTCACTGTGCACTGAAGTGCTGTTGAATAGATCACACATAGAATTGCATAAAGATCTAACTTATTAATCTGTGCACTGAAAAGACATTTTTGTACTAAATATATAACAACATGAGCTTTTTATTACAATGCATAGAAGATGCATATAAGAACTAACTCATTCCGTTAGGAATGTTATATGTGCTGTTGCATTGCATTTGCACACAGGTCATATCGTAGTGCAATTGAAGAATAGTATAAAAGCTATACACTTATTTCGTTGCATTGTTTAAAAGCACTAATAAGCGTTAATATGTCCTGTTGAAGAGATACAAAGAATCGCACAGACTCATTTGCAATGCATTACTCGTGACCTAACGTCGTGCAACGAAGAATAAACATTATAGCTCTGCGCACTGAAAAGACAACCCATGACATATGTCCTCTCGCATTGCTTTGCATACAACTAACCATGAATTGAAGAGATAAAATAATAATATAATCCTTTGCATAGAATATGCATTATAATGCAATGCATTCAAGATAATGTGTAATTCTTTGTATTTCTTCAACAGGACATCATACGATCCAACGTTGTGCACTTGCACTTGTTTCGTTGCATTTTATACAAGCATTGTCATAACGCTGAGCAATTAAGGTTTAGCATTTAAGGTGCTGTTGAAGAGCTCACATACAATTGCATAAAGATCTAACATAATTCTATACACAGCAACATATGTGCTATCTCATTGCTTTGTATACATCTTTCATTTGCGTATTAAAGAGATAACAACATAAGCCTTCAAAGATGATTGCAATGCAAAGAAGATAATGCAATGCATACAAGAACTAATTCATTCCGTTATTGCAATTTATTCATGTTATTAATGTGCTGTTGCATTGCATTTCACGTACTTTACGTTGTGCAATGAAGAATGCAATGAAGAATGACATATAAAGCTATGCACTTGTTGTGTTGCTATGCATACAAGAACTAACCCCAATTCCATTGTACAATTGGAGTTATCGTGCTATAATGAAGTTCTATGCGTACAAGAACTGACTTATTCCATTAAGGTAAAATATGTACTGTTGCATTGCATTGCACATACGATCCAACGCTGTGCAATTGAGGAATAACATCATGATCTATGCACTTGTTGCGTTCCACTGTATACAAGAACTCATTAAGATGTGAACTGAAGAATAAAACATGTAAAATGGGTTGTTTCATTGCACTGTGATGCAAAGTGATCATGTTTACGTATTATATCTTCAATACACAAATGTATAAGCACATATGTTAAAAATGTATTTTCAGTACACAGTTAGATAAGTTAGATCTTTGCAACTCAATCATCTCAAGAGCACATGTTTAACTCTTCTATGCACAACGGAATGAGTTAGTTCTTGGTAGTTCTTATATGAACTAACTAACTATGAACTAACCAAGCGCATGGTTTATGTTATTCTTCAGATGCACTACGCTGAATCGTGTGTTCAATGCACAAGCATAGTTTATAATGCTATTCTTCATTGCACGATTATAGGTCCGGTCCACTTCAACAGCACATATGTAATCTCTTCATTGCACAACAAATTTAGACATTCTATGCATTGTAACGTAAAATGCTCAAGTTTACATGTCATATCTTTGATATACAACTGAACTTAATTGTTTTATGCAATGCAATGAAATAACCCATATTATACATGTTATTCTTCAACACACACCTGAGTTAGTTATATACAATGCAAAAAAAACTTATACTGCATAACTTATATGTTATTCTTCATTGCACAGCCATAGGTTCTGTGCGCAATGCACTGCAACAGCACATATGTAACATCTTCATTGCAAGATTAGCTAGATCATCATCTATTCTTTGTAATGCAAAATTCTCGTTACATGTTATATCGTCGATATGTAACGGGAGTTAGTTGTATTATGCAATGCAATTAAGCACACAGCGGAATGAGTATGTTCATGTATACAATGCAACGAAACGAAATTGCATATGTGCAATCAAGTGCAATAGTAAATAAGTTATCTTAAAGGAATGAGTTAGTTCTGAATTGCAATTGCATTGCAATGTAATGCAGCTTCTATGCATTGTAATGCAAAGGCGCATGTTTTGTTATCTCTTCATTACAACAAATGTATATAAGATAGTTGTAAAGTAAATCTATAGCATATATGTTATGTATTGTGTTTTTCACATATGTTATTGTCTTTTCAGTGCACAGTGCACTCTTCAAAAGCACATATATTTAACTCTTCAATGCACAACGGAATTAGCACTTTTCATCCATTGAAAAGCAACAAGTGCATAGCTTATTTATTCTTCGATTGCACAACAATAGCACATATTTTAAATAACAAAATATTCTTGAAAGGCACAACGAATAATTTAGCTCTTGTAAGCATATGTTATCTCTTCAATGCGTAAAAGAATAAGTTTAGTGACCGTGAATGCAAATACGGTGCAGCAAATATGTGAGGAGTAATATATTCAATGTACATAATGTACTTAATTTTTTTTCTGGCCTGAGAGTCCACGATCATGAAATTTCTTTAAATTCTCATTGACTCCTTCTGATGTTACATCAGCCAATCGACCTTCTAAACATATTTCTGACCAAAGAGGACTCGTTCATGAACTTTCAAATGACACTTTCATTGACTCTTTCTGATGTTACATGAGCCAAAGTGAAGTACATATTTGATGTAATGGACATATAATTGTCCCAAGAGTCATCGATCTGGAACTTTCAATTTCTGTTCATTGACTCCTTCTGATGATACACCATCCATACCTAATGAACATATTTCGATCCAAAGAAAACTCAATCTTGAACTTTTTTATACATACTTATCGACTCGTTCTGATGTTACATCAGCCATAAAGTAGTCAATATTTAAACTTAAATTTTTTCTGGCCGTAGAGTCCTTGATCATGAACTTTCTGTAACATACTCATTGACTACTTGTGATACATCAGCCATACTGTAGACCATATTTGACCTAATGGACATATTTCGGGCCAAAAGAGCCCTCCAATCATCAACTTTCTGTACATTCTTATTGTTTCCTTCTGATGTTACGTCAGCCATTCAGAAGTCCATATTTGACCTTCTGAATGGGCATATATCTGGCCCAAGAGTCATCAATCCGAACTTTCATTTTCAGTTCATTCAAGGCCTTCTGATAATATGTCAGGGCCATACAGTAGTCCATATTTGACCTAATGGACATATCTCGGGCCGATGAATGCTCATTCTTGACACTTTCTATTTGTACCCATTGACTCCATCTGATGATATGCCATCCACACAGTAGTCAATATTTGACCCGACGAACATATTTCTTGCCCAAGAGTATTCGAACATGAAATTTTTATTTCTAGCCATTGACTCCATCTGATGGTAAGTCAGCCATACAGTAGTCAATATTTGACCTACTGAACATATTTCTTGCCCAAGAGTCTTCGATCATGAACTTTTTATTTCTAGCCATTGACTCCTTCTGATGTTACATCAGCCATTCAGTAGTCCATATTTGACCTTCTGAACATACTTCTGGCCCAAGAGTCCTCGATAATGAACTTTCTATTTCTACACATTGACTCCCTCTGATGATATGTCATCCATACAGTAGTCAATATTTGACCGTTTGAACATATTTCTTGCCCATGAATACTCCATCTTGTACTTAGTTCTTAGGCCTAAGAGTCGTTGATCATGAACTTTCTATTTGTACCCATTGACTCCATCTGATGCTATGTCATCCATACAGTAGTCAATATTTGACCTACTGAACATATTTCTTGCCCAAGAGTCTTCGATCATGAACTTATTTCTAGCCATTGACTCCTTCTGATGACTCCTTCTGATTGACAGCCCATGATGATCATGAACTTTCTATTTGTACCCATCGACTCCTTAGAAGGATACGTCATCCATACAGTTGTCCATATTTGAAACTAATGAACATTTTTTTTGGGCAAAAGAATACTCATTCTTGAACTTTTTTATACACACTTGTTGAATCTGTCTGATGATACGTTAGCCATAAAGTAGTCAATATTTGACATACTGAATGAACATATTTCTGGCCCAAGAGTCTTCGATCATGAACTTTTTATTTCTAGCCATTGACTCCTTATGAGGATACGTCATCCATACAGTAGTCCACATTTGATCTACTGATCATATTTCTGGCAAAAGAGCCCTCCATCATCAACTTTCTGTACATTCTTATTGTTTCCTTCTGATCTTACATCAGCCATTCAGAAGTCCATATTTGACTTAATGGGCATAAATCTTGCCCAAGAGTCTTCAATCCGAAACTTTCATTTTCAGTTCATTCAAGGCCTTCTGATAATATGTCATCCATACAGTAGCGCATATTTGACTTACAGTAGTGCATAGTTGACCTAATGGACGTATATCTTGGCAAAGTGTACTCGTTCTTGAAGTTTTTTTATACATAATGACTTATTCTGATGTTACTTCAACCAGACAAAAGCCCAAATTAGACCGTTTTAACATATTTCTTGCCCATGAATCCTCAATCATGAACTTTCTGACATTCTCATTGACTCCATCTGATGTTACATGAGCCATAATATATATTTGATGAGCTTTTTTTTTCTGGCCTAAGAGTCCACGATCATGAACTTTCTATACATACTCGTTGACTCCTGATTTTACATCAGCCATTCAGTAGTCCATATTTGACCAACAAAACATATTTCAGGCCCAAGAGTCATCAATCATGAACTCTCTATACATACTCATTGACTCCTTCTGATGTTACATCAGCCATTCAGTTGTCCATATTTGACCTTCTGAACACCTTTCTGGCAAAAGAGCCCTCCATCATGAACTTTCAAAAGACACTTTCATTGATACTTTCTGATGTTACATCAACCACAGAGAAGTCCACATTTGATCTACTGATCATATTTCTGGCAAAAGAGCCCTCCATCATCAACTTTCTGTACATTCTTATTGTTTCCTTCTGATCTTACATCAGCCATTCAGAAGTCCATATTTGACTTAATGGGCATATATCTGGCCCAAGAGTCATCAATCTGAAACTTTCATTTTCAGTTCATCAAGGCCTTCTGATAATATGTCATCCATACAGTAGTCCATATTTGAATCTAATGGACATATTTCGGGCCAAAGAATACTCATTCTTGAAATTTTTTATACCTACATATTGACTCTGTCTGATGATATGTCAGCCATAGAGTAGTCAATATTTGACCGTTTGAACATATTTCTTGCCCATGAATCCTCAATCATGAACTGTTTATATACATACATATTGACTCTGTCTGATGATATGTCAGCCATAGAGTAGTCAATATTTGACCGTTTGAACATATTTCTTGCCCATGAATCCTCAATCATGAACTGTTTATATACATACATATTGACTCTGTCTGATGATATGTCAGCCATAGAGTAGTCAATATTTGACCGTTTGAACATATTTCTTGCCCATGAATCCTCAATCATGAACTGTTTATACATGCTTATTGACTCCTTCTGATGTTACATCTGCAATTCAGTAGTCCATATTTGACCTTCTGAACATACTTCTGGCCCAAGAGTCCTCGATAATGAACTTTTTATACATACTCATTGACTCCTTCTGATGATACGTCAGCCATACAGTAGTGCATATTTGACCTACTGAACAAATTTCAGGCCCAAGAGTCGTTGATCATGAACTTTCTATTTCTACACATTGACTCCCTCTGATGATATGTCATCCATACAGTAGTCCACATTTGACCTAATAGACATATTTCGGGCCAAAGAATACTCAATCTTGAACTTAGTTCTTAGGCCCAAGAGTCGTTGATCATGAACTTTCTATTTGTACCCATTGACTCCATCTGATGCTATGTCATCCATACAGTTGTCCATATTTGAATCTAATGGACATATTTCGGGCCAACGAATACTCATTCTTGAAATTTTTTATACCTACATATTGACTCTGTCTGATGATACGTTAGCCATAAAGTAGTCATTATTTGACATACTGAATGAACATATTTCTGGCCCAAGAGTCTTCGATCATGAACTTTCTATTTCTACACATTGACTCCCTCTGATGATATGTCATCCATACAGTAGTCCACATTTGACCTAATAGACATATTTCGGGCCAAAGAATACTCAATCTTGAACTTAGTTCTTAGGCCCAAGAGTCGTTGATCATGAACTTTCTATTTGTACCCATTGACTCCATCTGATGCTATGTCATCCATACAGTAGTCAATATTTGACCTACTGAACATATTTCTTGCCCAAGAGTCTTCGATCATGAACTTTTTATTTCTAGCCATTGACTCCTTCTGATGACTCCTTCTGATTGACAGCCCATGATGATCATGAACTTTCTATTTGTACCCATCGACTCCTTAGGAGGATACGTCATCCATACAGTAGTCCATATTTGAAACTAACGGACATATTTTTGTCCAAAGAATACTCATTCTTGAACTTTTTTATACATACTTGTTGAATACATCTGATGATACGTTAGCCATAAAGTAGTCAATATTTGACATACTGAATGAACATATTTCTGGCCCAAGAGTCTTCGATCATGAACTTTTTATTTCTAGCCATTGACTCCTTATGAGGATACGTCATCCATACAGTAGTCCATATTTGAATCTAATGGACATATTTCGGGCCAAAGAATACTCATTCTTGAAATTTTTTATACCTACATATTGACTCTGTCTGATGATATGTCAGCCATAGAGTAGTCAATATTTGACCGTTTGAACATATTTCTTGCCCATGAATCCTCAATCATGAACTGTTTATACATGCTTATTGACTCCTTCTGATGTTACATCAGCCATTCAGTAGTCCATATTTGACCTTCTGAACATATTTCTTGCCCATGAATCCTCAATCATGAACTGTTTATACATGCTTATTGACTCCTTCTGATGTTACATCAGCCATTCAGTAGTCCATATTTGACCTTCTGAACACACTTCTGGCAAAAGAGCCCTCCATCATGAACTTTCAAAAGACACTTTCATTGATTCTTTCTGATGTTACATCAGCCACAGAGAAGTCCACATTTGATCTAGTGATCATATTTCTGGCAAAAGAGCCCTCCATCATCAACTTTCTGTACATTCTTATTGTTTCCTTCTGATCTTACATCAGCCATTCAAAAGTCCATATTTGACTTAATGGGCATATATCTGGCCCAAGAGTCATCAATCCGAAACTTTCATTTTCAGTTCATTCAAGGCCTTCTGATAATATGTCAGCCATACAGTAGTCCATATTTGACCTAATGGACATATCTCGGGCCGATGAATGCTCATTCTTGACATTTTTTATACCTACATATTGACTCTGTCTGATGATATGTCAGCCATAGAGTAGTCAATATTTGACCGTTTGAACATATTTCTTGCCCATGAATCCTCAATCATGAACTGTTTATACATGCTTATTGACTCCTTCTGATGTTACATCTGCAATTCAGTAGTCCATATTTGACCTTCTGAACATACTTCTGGCCCAAGAGTCCTCGATAATGAACTTTCTATTTCTACACATTGACTCCCTCTGATGATATGTCATCCATACAGTAGTCCACATTTGACCTAATAGACATATTTCGGGCCAAAGAATACTCAATCTTGAACTTAGTTCTTAGGCCCAAGAGTCGTTGATCATGAACTTTCTATTTGTACCCATTGACTCCATCTGATGCTATGTCATCCATACAGTAGTCAATATTTGACCTACTGAACATATTTCTTGCCCAAGAGTCTTCGATCATGAACTTTTTATTTCTAGCCATTGACTCCTTCTGATGACTCCTTCTGATTGACAGCCCATGATGATCATGAACTTTCTATTTGTACCCATCGACTCCTTAGGAGGATATGTCATCCATACAGTAGTCCATATTTGAAACTAACGGACATATTTTGGTCCAAATAATACTCATTCTTGAACTTTTTTATACATACTTGTTGAATATGTCTGATGATACGTTAGCCATAAAGTAGTCAATATTTGACATACTGAATGAACATATTTCTGGCCCAAGAGTCTTTGATCATGAACTTTTTATTTCTAGCCATTGACTCCTTCGGATGGTATGTCAGCCATAAAGTAGCGCATATTTGACTTACAGTAGTGCATAGTTGACCTAATGGACTTATATCTTGGCAAAGTGTACTCGATCTTGAAGTTTTTTTCATTCATAATGACTTATTCTGATGTTACTTCAACCAGACAAAAGCCCAAATCAGACTTCATGAAAACATGAGAGATTAGTTAGAACTTTCTGACATTCTCTTTGACTCCATCTGATGTTACATCAGCCATTCAGTAGTCCATATTTGACTTCTGAACATTTTTTTTCTGGCCCAAGAGTCCACGATCATGAACTTTCTATACATACTCATTGACTCTGTCTGATGATATGTCAGCCATTCAGTAGTCCATATTTGACCAACAAAACATATTTCAGGCCCAAGAGTCATCAATCATGAACTCTCTATACATACTCATTGACTCCTTCTGATGTTACATCAGCCATTCAGTAGTCAATATTTGACCTTCTGAACACCTTTCTGGCAAAAGAGCCCTCCATCATGAACTTTCAAAAGACACTTTCATTGATTCTTTCTGATGTTACATCAGCCACAGAGAAGTCCACATTTGATCTACTGATCATATTTCTGGCAAAAGAGCCCTCCATCATCAACTTTCTGTACATTCTTATTGTTTCCTTCTGATCTTACATCAGCCATTCAGAAGTCCATATTTGACTTAATGGGCATATATCTGGCCCAAGAGTCATCAATCTGAAACTTTCATTTTCAGTTCATCAAGGCCTTCTGATAATATGTCATCCATACAGTAGTCCATATTTGAATCTAATGGACATATTTCGGGCCGATGAATGCTCATTCTTGACATTTTTTATACCTACATATTGACTCTGTCTGATGATATGTCAGCCATAGAGTAGTCAATATTTGACCGTTTGAACATATTTCTTGCCCATGAATCCTCAATCATGAACTGTTTATACATGCTTATTGACTCCTTCTGATGTTACATCTGCAATTCAGTAGTCCATATTTGACCTTCTGAACATACTTCTGGCCCAAGAGTCCTCGATAATGAACTTTTTATACATACTCATTGACTCCTTCTGATGATACGTCAGCCATACAGTAGTGCATATTTGACCTACTGAACAAATTTCAGGCCCAAGAGTCGTTGATCATGAACTTTCTATTTCTACACATTGACTCCCTCTGATGATATGTCATCCATACAGTAGTCCACATTTGACCTAATAGACATATTTCGGGCCAAAGAATACTCAATCTTGAACTTAGTTCTTAGGCCCAAGAGTCGTTGATCATGAACTTTCTATTTGTACCCATTGACTCCATCTGATGATATGCCATCCACACAGTAGTCCATATTTGACCTAATGGACATATTTCGGGCCGATGAATGCTCATTCTTGACATTTTTTATACCTACATATTGACTCTGTCTGATGATATGTCAGCCATAGAGTAGTCAATATTTGACCGTTTTAACATATTTCTTGCCCATGAATTCTCAATCATGAACTGTTTATATACATATATATTGACTCTGTCTGATGATATGTCAGCCATACAGTAGTCAATATTTGACCTACTGAACATATTTCTTGCCCAAGAGTCTTCGATCATGAACTTTTTATTTCTAGCCATTGACTCCTTCTGATGACTCCTTCTGATTGACAGCCCATGATGATCATGAACTTTCTATTTGTACCCATCGACTCCTTAGGAGGATACGTCATCCATACAGTAGTCCATATTTGAAACTAACGGACATATTTTGGTCCAAAGAATACTCATTCTTGAACTTTTTTATACATACTTGTTGAATACGTCTGATGATACGTTAGCCATAAAGTAGTCAATATTTGACATACTGAATGAACATATTTCTGGCCCAAGAGTCTTCGATCATGAACTTTTTATTTCTAGCCATTGACTCCTTATGAGGATACGTCATCCATACAGTAGTCCATATTTGAATCTAATGGACATATTTCGGGCCAAAGAATACTCATTCTTGACATTTTTTATACATACATATTGACTCTGTCTGATGATATGTCAGCCATAGAGTAGTCAATATTTGACCGTTTGAACAAATTTCTTGCCCATGAATCCTCAATCATGAACTGTTTATTTATGCTTATTGACTCCTTCTGATGTTACATCAGCCATTCAGTAGTCCATATTTGACCTTCTGAACATACTTCTGGCCCAAGAGTCCTCGATCATGAACTTTTTATACATACTCATTGACTCCTTCTGATGTTACATCAGCCATTCAGTAGTGCATATTTGACCTTCTGAACATACTTCTGGCAAAAGAGCCCTCCATCATGAACTTTCAAAAGACACTTTCATTGATTCTTTCTGATGTTACATCAGCCACAGAGAAGTCCACATTTGATCTAGTGATCATATTTCTGGCAAAAGAGCCCTCCATCATCAACTTTCTGTACATTCTTATTGTTTCCTTCTGATCTTACATCAGCCATTCAAAAGTCCATATTTGACTTAATGGGCATATATCTGGCCCAAGAGTCATCAATCCGAAACTTTCATTTTCAGTTCATTCAAGGCCTTCTGATAATATGTCAGCCATACAGTAGTCCATATTTGACCTAATGGACATATCTCGGGCCGAAGAATGCTCATTCTTGACATTTTTTATACCTACATATTGACTCTGTCTGATGATATGTCAGCCATAGAGTAGTCAATATTTGACCGTTTGAACATATTTCTTGCCCATGAATCCTCAATCATGAACTGTTTATACATGCTTATTGACTCCTTCTGATGTTACATCTGCAATTCAGTAGTCCATATTTGACCTTCTGAACATACTTCTGGCCCAAGAGTCCTCGATAATGAACTTTTTATACATACTCATTGACTCCTTCTGATGATACGTCAGCCATACTGTAGTGCATATTTGACCTACTGAACAAATTTCAGGCCCAAGAGTCGTTGATCATGAACTTTCTAATTCTACACATTGACTCCCTCTGATGATATGTCATCCATACAGTAGTCCACATTTGACCTAATATACATATTTCGGGCCAAAGAATACTCAATCTTGAACTTAGTTCTTAGGCCCAAGAGTCGTTGATCATGAACTTTCTATTTGTACCCATTGACTCCATCTGATGCTATGTCATCCATACAGTAGTCCATATTTGACCTAATGGACATATCTCGGGCCGATGAATGCTCATTCTTGACATTTTTTATACCTACATATTGACTCTGTCTGATGATATGTCAGCCATAGAGTAGTCAATATTTGACCGTTTGAACATATTTCTTGCCCATGAATCCTCAATCATGAACTGTTTATACATGCTTATTGACTCCTTCTGATGTTACATCTGCAATTCAGTAGTCCATATTTGACCTTCTGAACATACTTCTGGCCCAAGAGTCCTCGATAATGAACTTTTTATACATACTCATTAACTCCTTCTGACGTTACATCAGCCATAGAGTAGTCAATATTTGACCTTCTGAACATATTTCTGGCCCAAGAGTCCTCGATAATGAACTTTTTATACATACTCATTGACTCCTTCTGATGATACGTCAGCCATACAGTAGTGCATATTTGACCTACTGAACAAATTTCAGGCCCAAGAGTCGTTGATCATGAACTTTCTATTTCTACACATTGACTCCCTCTGATGATATGTCATCCATACAGTAGTCCACATTTGACCTAATAGACATATTTCAGGCCAAAGAATACTCAATCTTGAACTTAGTTCTTAGGCCCAAGAGTCGTTGATCATGAACTTTCTATTTGTACCCATTGACTCCATCTGATGCTATGTCATCCATACAGTAGTCAATATTTGACCTACTGAACATATTTCTTGCCCAAGAGTCTTCGATCATGAACTTTTTATTTCTAGCCATTGACTCCTTCTGATGACTCCTTCTGATTGACAGCCCATGATGATCATGAACTTTCTATTTGTACCCATCGACTCCTTAGGAGGATACGTCATCCATACAGTAGTCCATATTTGAAACTAACGGACATATTTTGGTCCAAAGAATACTCATTCTTGAACTTTTTTATACATACTTGTGGAATCTGTCTGATGATACGTTAGCCATAAAGTAGTCAATATTTGACATACTGAATGAACATATTTCTGGCCCAAGAGTCTTCGATCATGAACTTTTTATTTCTAGCCATTGACTCCTTATGAGGATACGTCATCCATACAGTAGTCCATATTTGAATCTAATGGACATATTTCGGGCCAAAGAATACTCATTCTTGACATTTTTTATACATACATATTGACTCTGTCTGATGATATGTCAGCCATAGAGTAGTCAATATTTGACCGTTTGAACATATTTCTTGCCCATGAATCCTCAATCATGAACTGTTTATACATGCTTATTGACTCCTTCTGATGTTACATCAGCCATTCAGTAGTCCATATTTGACCTTCTGAACATACTTCTGGCCCAAGAGTCCTCGATAATGAACTTTTTATACATACTCATTGACTCCTTCTGATGTTACATCAGCCATTCAGTAGTCCATATTTGACCTTCTGAACATACTTCTGGCCCAAGAGTCCTCGATAATGAACTTTTTATACATACTCATTGACTCCTTCTGATGATACGTCAGCCATACAGTAGTGCATATTTGACCTACTGAACAAATTTCAGGCCCAAGAGTCGTTGATCATGAACTTTCTATTTCTACACATTGACTCCCTCTGATGATATGTCATCCATACAGTAGTCCACATTTGACCTAATAGACATATTTCGGGCCAAAGAATACTCAATCTTGAACTTAGTTCTTAGGCCCAAGAGTCGTTGATCATGAACTTTCTATTTGTACCCATTGACTCTATCTGATGCTATGTCATCCATACAGTAGTCAATATTTGACCTACTGAACATATTTCTTGCCCAAGAGTCTTCGATCATGAACTTTTTATTTCTAGCCATTGACTTCTTCTGATGACTCCTTCTGATTGACAGCCCATGATGGTCATGAACTTTCTATTTGTACCCATCGACTCCTTAGGAGGATACGTCATCCATACAGTAGTCCATATTTGAAACTAACAGACATATTTTGGTCCACAGAATACTCATTCTTGAACTTTTTTATACATACTTGTTGAATATGTCTGATGATACGTTAGCCATAAAGTAGTCATTATTTGACATACTGAATGAACATATTTCTGGCCCAAGAGTCTTCGATCATGAACTTTTTATTTCTAGCCATTGACTCCTTATGAGGATACGTCATCCATACAGTAGTCCATATTTGAATCTAATGGACATATTTCGGGCCAAAGAATACTCATTCTTGACATTTTTTATACATACATATTGACTCTGTCTGATGATATGTCAGCCATAGAGTAGTCAATATTTGACCGTTTGAACATATTTCTTGCCCATGAATCCTCAATCATGAACTGTTTATACATGCTTATTGACTCCTTCTGATGTTACATCTGCAATTCAGTAGTCCATATTTGACCTTCTGAACATACTTCTGGCCCAAGAGTCCTCGATAATGAACTTTTTATACATACTCATTGACTCCTTCTGATGATACGTCAGCCATACAGTAGTGCATATTTGACCTACTGAACAAATTTCAGGCCCAAGAGTCGTTGATCATGAACTTTCTATTTCTACACATTGACTCCCTCTGATGATATGTCATCCATACAGTAGTCCACATTTGACCTAATAGACATATTTCGGGCCAAAGAATACTCAATCTTGAACTTAGTTCTTAGGCCCAAGAGTCGTTGATCATGAACTTTCTATTTGTACCCATTGACTCCATCTGATGCTATGTCATCCATACAGTAGTCAATATTTGACCTACTGAACATATTTCTTGCCCAAGAGTCTTCGATCATGAACTTTTTATTTCTAGCCATTGACTCCTTCTGATGACTCCTTCTGATTGACAGCCCATGATGATCATGAACTTTCTATTTGTACCCATCGACTCCTTAGGAGGATACGTCATCCATACAGTAGTCCATATTTGAAACTAACGGACATATTTTGGTCCAAAGAATACTCATTCTTGAACTTTTTTATACATACTTGTGGAATCTGTCTGATGATACGTTAGCCATAAAGTAGTCATTATTTGACATACTGAATGAACATATTTCTGGCCCAAGAGTCTTCGATCATGAACTTTTTATTTCTAGCCATTGACTCCTTATGAGGATACGTCATCCATACAGTAGTCCATATTTGAATCTAATGGACATATTTCGGGCCAAAGAATACTCATTCTTGACATTTTTTATACATACATATTGACTCTGTCTGATGATATGTCAGCCATAGAGTGGTCAATATTTGACCGTTTGAACATATTTCTTGCCCATGAATCCTCAATCATGAACTGTTTATACATGCTTATTGACTCCGTCTGATGTTACATCTGCAATTCAGTATTGAATACGTCTGATGATACGTTAGCCATAAAGTAGTCAATATTTGACATACTGAATGAACATATTTCTTGTCCAAGAGTCTTCAATCATGAACTTTTTATTTCTAGCCATTGGCTCCTTCTGATGGTAAGTCAGCCATACAGTAGCGCATATTTGACTTACAGTAGTGCATAGTTGACCTAATGGACGTATATCTTGGCAAAGTGTACTCGTTCTTGAAGTTTTTTTATACATAATGACTTATTCTGATGTTACTTCAACCAGACAAAAGCCCAAATTAGACTTCATGAAAACATGAGAGATTAGTTAGAACTTTCATTGACTCCATCTGATGTTACATGAGCCATAATATATATTTGATGAGCTTTTTTTTTCTGGCCTAAGAGTCCACGATCATGAACTTTCTATACATACTCGTTGACTCCTGATTTTACATCAGCCATTCAGTAGTCCATATTTGACCAACAAAACATATTTCAGGCCCAAGAGTCATCAATCATGAACTCTCTATACATACTCATTGACTCCTTCTGATGTTACATCAGCCATTCAGTAGTCCATATTTGACCTTCTGAACATACTTCTGGCAAAAGAGCCCTCCATCATGAACTTTCAAAAGACACTTTCATTGATTCTTTCTGATGTTACATCAGCCACAGAGAAGTCCACATTTGATCTACTGATCATATTTCTGGCAAAAGAGCCCTCCATCATCAACTTTCTGTACATTCTTATTGTTTCCTTCTGATCTTACATCAGCCATTCAGAAGTCCATATTTGACTTAATGGGCATATATCTGGCCCAAGAGTCATCAATCCGAAACTTTCATTTTCAGTTCATTCAAGGCCTTCTGATAATATGTCAGCCATACAGTAGTCCATATTTGACCTAATGGAGATAATTCAGGCCGATGAATGATCATTCTTGACATTTTTTATACCTACAAATTGACTCTGTCTGATGATATGTCAGCCATAGAGTAGTCAATATTTGACCGTTTGAACATATTTCTTGCCCATGAATTCTCAATCATGAACTGTTTATATACATATATATTGACTCTGTCTGATGGTATGTCAGCCATAGAGTAGTCAATATTTGACCGTTTGAACATATTTCTTGCCCATGAATCCTCAATCATGAACTGTTTATACATGCTTATTGACTCCTTCTGATGTTACATTTGCAATTCAGTAGTCCATATTTGACCTTCTGAACATACTTCTGGCCCAAGAGTCCTCGATAATGAACTTTTTATCCATATCCATTGACTCCATCTGATGATATGCCTTCCACACAGTAGTCAATATTTGACCCGCCGAACATATTTCTTGTCCAAGAGTCTTCGATCATGAACTTTTTATTTCTAGCCATTGGCTCCTTCTGATGGTAAGTCAGCCATACAGTAGCGCATATTTGACTTACAGTAGTGCATAGTTGACCTAATGGACTTATATCTTGGCAAAGTGTACTCGATCTTGAAGTTTTTTTTATACATAATGACTTATTCTGATGTTACTTCAACCAGACAAAAGCCCAAATTAGACTTCATGAAAACATGAGAGATTAGTTAGAACTTTCATTGACTCCATCTGATGTTACATGAGCCATAATATATATTTGATGAGCTTTTTTTTTCTGGCCTAAGAGTCCACGATCATGAACTTTCTATACATACTCATTGACTCCTGATTTTACATCAGCCATTCAGTTGTCCATATTTGACCTTCTGAACACCTTTCTGGCAAAAGAGCCCTCCATCATGAACTTTCAAAAGACTCCTTCTGTGACCCTTCTGATTGACAGCCCATGATGATCTCCTATTTGTACCCATTGACTCCTTATGAGGATACGTCATCCATACAGTAGTCCACATTTGATCTACTGATCATATTTCTGGCAAAAGAGCCCTCCATCATCAACTTTCTGTACATTCTTATTGTTTCCTTCTGATCTTACATCAGCCATTCAGAAGTCCATATTTGTCATACTGAATGAACATATTTCTGGCCCAAGAGTCTTCAATCCGAAACTTTCATTTTCAGTTCATTCAAGGCCTTCTGATAATATGTCATCCATACAGTAGTCCATATTTGAATCTAATGGACAAATTTCGGACCAATTAATGCTCATTCTTGACATTTTTTATACCTACATATTGACTCTGTCTGATGATATGTCAGCCATAGAGTAGTCAATATTTGACCGTTTGAACATATTTCTTGCTCATGAATTCTCAATCATGAACTGTTTATATACATATATATTGACTCTGTCTGATGGTATGTCAGCCATAGAGTAGTCAATATTTGACCGTTTGAACATATTTCTTGCCCATGAATCCTCAATCATGAACTGTTTATATACATACATATTGACTCTGTCTGATGATATGTCAGCCATAGAGTAGTCAATATTTGACCGTTTGAACATATTTCTTGCCCATGAATCCTCAATCATGAACTGTTTATACATGCTTATTGACTCCTTCTGATGTTACATCTGCAATTCAGTAGTCCATATTTGACCTTCTGAACATACTTCTGGCCCAAGAGTCCTCGATAATGAACTTTTTATACATACTCATTGACTCCTTCTGATGATACGTCAGCCATACGGTAGTGCATATTTGACCTACTGAACAAATTTCAGGCCCGAGAGTCGTTGATCATGAACTTTTTATTTGTACCCATTGACTCCATCTGATGCTATGTCATCCATACAGTAGTCAATATTTGACCTACTGAACACATTTCTTGCCCAAGAGTCTTCGATCATGAACTTTTTATTTCTAGCCATTGACTCCTTCTGATGACTCCTTCTGATTGACAGCCCATGATGATCATGAACTTTCTATTTGTACCCATTGACTCCTTAGGAGGATACGTCATCCATACAGCTGTCCATATTTGAAACTAATGAACATGTTTTTGGGCCAAAGAATACTCATTCTTGAACTTTTTTATACACACTTGTTGAATCTGTCTGATGATACGTTAGCCATAAAGTAGTCAATATTTGACATACTGAATGAACATATTTCTGGCCCAAGAGTCTTCGATCATGAACTTTTTATTTCTAGCCATTGACTCCTTATGAGGATACGTCATCCATACAGTAGTCCATATTTGAATCTAATGGACATATTTCGGGCCAAAGAATACTCATTCTTGAAATTTTTTATACATACTTGTTGAATCTGTCTGATGATACGTTAGCCATACAGTAGTCAATATTTGACCTACTGAACACATTTCTTGCCCAAGAGTCTTCGATCATGAACTTTTTCTTTCTAGCCATTGACTCCTTCTGATGACTCCTTCTGATTGACAGCCCATGATGATCATGAACTTTCTATTTGTACCCATCGACTCCTTAGGAGGATACGTCATCCATACAGTAGTCCATAATTGAAACTAACGGACATATTTTGGTCCAAAGAATACTCATTCTTGATCTTTTTTATACATACATGTTGAATATGTCTGATGATACGTTAGCCATAAAGTAGTGCATATTTGACCTCCTGAACAATTTTCAGGCCCAAGAGTCGTTGATCATGAACTTTCTATTTGTACCCATTGACTCCATCTGATGATATGCCATCCACACAGTAGTCAATATTTGACCTGCCGAACATATTTCTTGCCCAAGAGTCTTCGATCATGAACTTTTTATTTCTAGCCATTGACTCCTTCTGATGGTAAGTCAGCCATACAGTAGCGCATATTTGACTTACAGTAGTGCATAGTTGACCTAATGGACTTATATCTTGGCAAAGTGTACTCGATCTTGAAGTTGTTTTTTTATACATAATGACTTATTCTGATGTTACTTTCAACCTGACAAAAGCCCAATTAGACTTCATGAAAACATGAGAGATTAGTTAGAACTTTCTGACATCTCATTGACTCCATCTGATGTTACATAAGCCATAATATATATTTGATGAGCTTAATTTTTTTTCTGGCCTAAGAGTCCACGATCATGAACTTTCTATACATACTTCGTTGACTCCTGATTTTACATCAGCCATTCAATAGTCCATATTTGACCAACAAAACATATTTCAGGCCCAAGAGTCATCAATCATGAACTCTCTATACATACTCATTGACTCCTTCTGATGTTACATCAGCCATTCAGTAGTCCATATTTGACCTTCTGAACACCTTTCTGGCAAAAGAGCCCTCCATTATAAACTTTCAAAAGACACTTTTTTTGATTCTTTCTGATGTTACATCAGCCACAGAGAAGTCCACATTTGATCTACTAATCATATTTCTGGCAAAAGAGCCCTCCATCATCAACTTTCTGTACATTCTTATTGTTTCCTTCTGATCTTACATCAGCCATTCAGAAGTCCATTTTTGACTTAATGGGCATATATCTGGCCCAAGAGTCTTCAATCCGAAACTTTCATTTTCATTTCATTCAAGGCCTTTTGATAATATGTCAGCCATACAGTAGTCCATATTTGACCTAATGGACATATTTCAGGCCGATGAATGCTCATTCTTGACATTTTTTATACCTACATATTGACTCTGTCTGATGGTATGTCAGCCATACAGTAGTCCACATTTGACCTAATAGACATATTTCAGGCCAAAGAATACTGATTGATGCTATGTCATAATACGTTAGCCATAAAGTAATCAATATTTGACATTCTGAATGAACATATTTCTGGCCCAAGAGTCTTCGATCATGAACTTTTTATTTCTAGCCATTGACTCCTTATGAGGATATGTCATCCATACAGTAGTCCATATTTTAATCTAATGGACATATTTCGGGCCAAAGTATAGTCATTCTTGAAATTTTTTATACCTACATATTGACTCTGTCTGATGATATGTCAGCCATAGAATAGTCAATATTTGACCGTTTGAACATATTTCTTGCCCATGAATCTTCAATCATGAACTGTTTATACATGCTTATTGACTCCTTCTGATGTTACATCTGCAATTCAGTAGTCCATATTTGACCTTCTGAACATACTTCTGGCCCAAGAGTCGATAATGAACTTTTTATACATACTCATTGACTCCTTCTGATGATACGTCAGCCATACAGTAGTGCATATTTGACCTACTGAACAAATTTCAGGCCCAAGAGTCGTTGATCATGAACTTTCTATTTCTACACATTGACTCCATCTGATGATATGTCATACATACAGTGGTCCACATTTGACCTAATGGACAAACCTAATGTAACATGTGGCCACTATACCACCTGACCGCTGTAGATTGATTTATTAGGCGTTGATAGCGGTGACATGGAAACGCATAATTTCCAGTCCAAGGACCAAAAGGACGTGAACAGCTCCGAATATAACGTCATTTCAAGATAGCGGTAAATACAAGGTGACGTGAACGCAGCTTATTACTGGCTCTCACAACAAAAGTAAAAAGAAAAAATGTATGTAATTACTATATATTATATCCATCAGGTCAAATATTGACCTGTATTGCTAATGTAATGTAACAGAAGGAGTCATTATGTATAAAAAAGTTCATAAAGAAGCACTCTTTGGCCAGAAATATGGCCATTAGGTCAAATATACACTATTTTGTGACTGACAGAAGGAGTCAATAAGGAAATAGAAAGTTCATGATCAACGACTCTTGGGCCTAAGAACTAAGTTCAAGATTGATTATTCTTATGTTCTGTTTGTCTAATTTGGACTTTTGTATTGCAGAAGTGATGAGTCAATGAGTATGTCTGAAAAAGTTCAAGATCAAGTACTCTTTGCCAAGAAAAATGTCCATTAGTTCATAAATGCACTAATTTATGGCTGACATATCATCAAAAGGAGTCATTGATTAGAAATATTCTATGTTCATATACTATTTGGCCAGAAATAAGTTTATGTCAAATGTGGACTACTGTCTGTCTGACGGAATGTCAGAGAAAATGCACAGAAAATTCATGATCGAGGGCTCTTTTCCCAGAAATATGATCAGTAGATCAAAGTAGTAGAAAGAGTCAATGAGTTTGTTTTGAAAGTTTATGAATGAAGCCAGAAATGTGTTCAGAACGTCGAACATGCACTACTCTCTGACTAATTGAAACATCAGAAGTAGTCAATGAATATCTATAAAATGTTCCTTTTGCCAGAAATATGTTCAGTAGGTCAAATATGGACTTCTGTATGGCTGACGTATCACAAGAAAGAGTCAAGATTGACTACTCGAGAAATGTATGTCCAGATATTAGATAATGAATATTAGATAATTAATATTATCTAATAATATTATCTAATTATCTAATAATGAATATTATTATGATTGCCGACTCTTTAAGTCAGAAATATGTTCAGTTGGATAAATGTGCTGTTGCATTGCATTTGCACATACGATCCAACGTAAAGCTATGCACTTGTATCGGTGCATACAATCACTATTTCATTCCACTGTGCACTGAAGAGTTAACATATGTGCTGTTGAAGATATAACACATAGAATTGCACAGAAGATCTAACTCATTTGATTGTGCAATGAAGAGATAACATATATGCTGTTGTAGTGCACTGGCCTAGCACAGTTGTGCGACGAAGAATAATATATAAGCATTACCCATAACATATTTCATCTCGCTTTGCTTTGCATAGAACTAACCAATTTATACATTTTTGTATTGAAGAGATAACAAACACAACAAACGCATTCGGTTGAGATGACATATGTGCATTGCATTGCACCTACGATCCAACGTTGTGCAATGAAGAGTTAAAAAATGTGCTGTCGCCTATCTGCAATGAAGGATAATATATAAGCTATGCACTTGCGTTGCAGTGCATACAAGAGATCACACACACACACACACACACACACACACACACACACACACACACACACACACACAAAGATGTCCCTCTTATCCCTCTGTGAACTGAAAAGACAGCACAATAATACATTTGTTTTACTGGAGGTAACATGACATTAGCCTTTGCATTACAATGCTTCGCGTTGTGCAATAAAGAATAACTATATTAAACTATGCACTTTGTTGCGTTGCATAAAGATTTAACTGATGTGAGATCCTTAACATCTAGAATAATATATAAACTATGCACTTGCTGCATAGCACAGCAAATTTGTAGACAACACAATAACAAATGTGCTATCACATTGCTGTGCTACAGCTAACTTATACATTTGTTTATTGAAGAGATAACGTGATATTAGCCTTTGCATTACAATGGATCGCGTTGATTCGCATTTAACTACTTTATTTGTGTATTGAAGAGATAACAACTTGATCTTTGCATTACAATATAGAAGATGCATTAAAAAGCAATGCATACAAAACGTAATTCCGTTAAGATATAACATATGTGCTTGATGCATTGCATTTGCACATAGTTGTGCAACTAAATAACATAAGCTACGCACTTTTTTCGTTGCATACAATCACTAACACATTCCACTGTGCACTGAAGAGTTTAACATATGTGCTGTTGAAGATATAGAATTGCACAAAATATTTAACATTTGGTTGTGCATTGAACACAGTTGTGCAAGGAAAAATAAAATGTAAGCTATGATCTGTGCACTGAAAAGACAACATAAGCCTTATTACAATGCGTAGAAAATGCATTATAATGCAATGCATACTAGAACTGACTCATTCCGTTAAGATACCATATTGTGCTGTTGCATTGCATTTGCACATACATTCCAACGTTGTGCAATGAAGAATAAATATATAACCTATGCAATCTTTGCGTTGCAGTGCATACAAGAACTAACTTATTCCATGGTGCATTGAAGAGTTAACGCGTGTGCTGTTGAATAGATCACACACAGAATTGCATAAAGATCTAACTTATTAATCTGTGCACTGAAAAGACAACACACATGTGGATTGCTTTACATTCAACTAATTCATGTATTGAAGATATAACAACATGAGCTTTTTATTACAATGCATACGAGAATTAACTCATTCCGTTACGATAACAAATGTGCTGTTGCATTGCATTTGAACACAGGTCTTATCGTTCTGCAATTGAAGAGTAGTATAAACTATGAACTTTTTTCCTTATATTGTTTACAAGCACTAACTTATTCCACTGTGCATTGAAGTGTTAACATTTGTCCTGTTGAAGAGATACAAAGAATTGCACAGACTCATTTGATTGTGCAATAAAGAGACAACATATGTGCTGTTGTAGTGTGCATTGACTTAACAACGGACCTAACGAAGAATAACATATAAGACAACCCATAACATATACATTTGTGTACTGAGGAGATAATATAATATGATCTTTTGCTTTACAATGCATAGAAGATACATTTAATGCAATGCATACATAAACTAAAGAGACAACACAGAGTTGCACAGAAGATCAAAGTCATTTGGATTTTGCAATGACGAGATAACAATGTGTACATAAGTACATTGTGACCTAACACAGTACCTAACGTAGTGAAACGAAGAATTGACGTATGCTCTGTGCACTTGAAAAGACAACCCATAACATATTTCATCTAGCTTTGCTTTGCATACAACTTAACCAATTTATACATTTTTGTATTGAAGAGATAACAATGCAAGATAACATAAGGTAAGATTCTTTGCATTATAATGCAAGGCACGAAGAACAAACTCATTCCGTTAGGATAACATATGTGCATTGCATTGCACCTACGATATAACGTTGTGCAATGAAGAGTTAACATATGTGCTGTTGCTGTGCATTGCACACAAGACCTATCGTTGGACAATGAAGAATAACATATAAGCTATGCACTTGCGTTGCAGTGCATACAAGAGATCACACACACACACACACTTTGGAATGAGTCCACTGAATTTGAATTATCGCATATGCTATTGAAGAGATCACACGTAATTGCACAATGATCTAAACTATTCTGTGCACTGAAAAGACGACACAGCGTATGTGTTTATACACATACACATTTTGTTGCTTTGCATACAACTTATACATTTACGTATTAAGAGATAACAACATAAGCCTTATTACAATGCGTAGAAGATGCATTATAATGCAATGCATACAATAACTAACTCATTCCGTTAAGATAACATACGTGCTGTTGCATTACATTTGCACATACGGTCCAACACTGTGCAATGAAGAACAAATAATATATAAACTATGCACTGGTTGCGTTGCAGTGCATACAAGAATTAACTTATTCCATTGTGCATTGAAGAGTTAACGTATGTGCTGTTGAAGAGATCACACATAGAATAGTATAAATATCTAACTGATCCTAGATCCTTAATATCTAGAATATCATATAAACTATGCACTTGTTGCATAGTTTATATGCAACAAGTTTGGATCACACAAACAACTGCATAAAGATCTAATCTATCTAAAACGTCTCATTGCTTTGCATACCACTTATACATTTGCGTATTAAAGAGATAACAACATAAGCATTACACTGCATTACACACTGCTTAGAAGAAGCATTATAAAGCAATTCATACAAAAACTCATTCCGTTAAGATAAAATGTGTTGTTGCATTGCACATGTTGCCTCACGAGCCAACGCTGTGCAATGACGAATAAATATACAAACTACCCACTTGTGGCATAGCACAATAAAAATTTTAGATAACATTGTGCTATCGCATTGCTTTGTATCCAACTAACATTTGGGTGCTGAAGAGATAACAATATGAGCCTTTGCATTTACAATGCATTGCGTTGATTTATACACAACAACGATAGAACATGCATTACAATGCAATGCATACAAGAATTGACTCATTCCGTAAAATATGTACTGTTGCATTTGTTGTGTAATTGAAAAATAACAAGAGCTATACACTTGATGCTTTGCTATTGTAAACAAGAACTAACTTAGTCAAATTTGACCTTAAGAATAACACATGTAATTGCATAGCAGAAAACAACTAACCTTTGTATATCAATATGTAACATAAGCATTTTGTATTGAAATGCGTAGAATTCATTTTGTTGTGCGATAAAGAGATAACATATGTGCTGTTTGCAGTGCATTGCGCACAGTTCACTCTTTGCGTTGCAGTGCATAAAGATCTATTTTATTAATCTGTGCACTGAAATGACAACACACATGTGAAATGTTTTACATTCAACTGACTCATACATTTGTGTATTGAAGATATAACAACATGAGCTTTTTATTACAATGCATAGAAGATGCATACGAGAACTAACTCATTCCGTTAATATAACAAATGTGCTGTTGCATTGCATTTGCACACAGGTCTTATCGTTCTGCAAATTAAGGATAGTATAAGCTATGCACTTATTTCGTTGCATTGTTTTACAAGCACTTATTGGTGTTAACATATGTCCTGCTGAAAGAGATACAAAGAATTGCACAGATCTAAATCATTTGATTGTGCAGTGAAGCGATAACATGTGCTGGTGTAGTGCATTGACCTAACAAAGGACCTAACGAAGAAGATATATATGTGTGCTGTGGTATTGCTTTGCATACAACTAACGTAAACATTTGTTAATTGAAGAGATAACATGAGATAACATGATTACAACTGCATCGCGTTGATCTGCACACATAACGCATACAAGAACTAACTCATTCCGTTAAGATAACATATGTGCATTGTATTGCACATACGACCTAAAGTTGTGCAAGGAATAATATAAACTATTACTGTAATATATAAACTATGCACTTGCTGCATAGCACAATTACATATTTAGTAACACATATGTGTTATCGCATTGCTTTGCATCCATTTGTGTATTGAAGAGAAAACAACATGAGCCTTTGTATAACAATGCATAGATGCATAATCCAATGCATACAAGAACTAACTCATTCCCTTAAGATGACTTAATGTGCTTTGCATTGCATTGCACACAGGAATTGTGCAATGAATAATAACATTTAATAATAACATTTAAGCTATGCACTTGTTGCGTTGCATGAAGATTTAAATAATACTAGATCCTTAACATCTAGAATAACACATAAACTATGCACTTGCTGCATAGCACAGTAAAATATGTAGACAAAGCAATACACATGTGCTATCGCATTGCTATGCATACAACTAACTCATACATTTGTTTATTGAAGAGATAAAGTGATATTATTAGCCTTTGCATTACAATGCATCGCGTTAATTCGCACATAACTCATTCATTGCATACAAGACGTATAAGATAACATATGTGCTGTTGCATTGCATTTGCACATACGATTCAACGATACATACGCTATACGATACATAATCCATACGATACATAAACTATGCACTTGTTTCGATACAATACAATTCGATACAATCACTAACTCATTCATATGTCCTCTCGCTTTGCTTTGCATACAACTATGTAACTAATAAATGTTTGTATTGAAGAGATAACATAATATGATCCTTTGCATTACAATGCATAGAACATGCATTATAATGCAATGCCTTAAAGATAATGTGTAATTGCTTTGCATACAACTTATACACGAATAAAGAGATATAACAACATACGCCTTATTACAATGCGTAGAAGATGCATTATAATGCAGTGCATTCAATAACTAATTCATTGCATTGAAGAGTTTACGTATGTGCTGTTGAGCTCACACATAGAATTGTATAAAGATCCTTAATATCTAGAATATCCTATAAACTATGCACTTGTTGCATAGCACAATCAAATATTTGGATAACACAATGACACATGTGCTGTCGCATTGCTTTGTATCCAACTAAGTGTTGAAGAGATAACATTGAAAAGATAGCAACATGAGCCTTTGCTTTACACTTGTTGCGTTGCTATTGTAAACAAGACCTAAGTCAGATTTGATCTTAAGAAAAGCACAGTGTATAGCAGAAAACAACTAACTTTTGTATATCAAATATATAACATAAGCATTTTGTACTGAAATGAGTAGATCTAATACATGTTGTTGTACAATAAAGAGATGTTGCAGTGCATTGCGCACAGTTCACTCTTTGCGTTGCATTGCATACAAGGAACTAACTTATTCCATTGTGCAATGAAGAGTTAACGTGTGTGCTGTTGAATAGATCACACATTAGAATTGCATGAAGATCTAACTTATTAATCTGTGCACAGAAAAGACAACGCACATGTGGATTGTTTTACATTCAACTAACTCATACATTTGTGTATTAAAGATATAACATCTCATTCCGTTAAGATAGCAAATGTGCTGTTCCATTGCTTTTGCACACAGGTCTTATCGTTCTACAATTGAATAATAGTATAAGCTATGCACTTATTTCGTTGCATTGTTTACAAGCACTAACTTATATTCCACTGTGCACTGAAGTGTTAACATATGTCCTGTTAACGAGATACAAAGAATTGCACAGATCTAAATCATTTGATTGTGCAGTGAAGCGATAACATGTGCTGTTGTAGTGCACTGACCTAACAAAGGACCTAACGAAGAAGATATATATGTGTGCTGTGGTATTGCTTTGCATACAACTAACGTAAACATTTGTTAATTGAAGAGATAACATGAGATAACATGATTACAACTGCATCGCGTTGATCTGCACACATAACGCATACAAGAACTAACTCATTCCGTTAAGATAACATATGTGCATTGTATTGCACATCCAAAGTTGTGCAAGGAATAATATAAACTATTACTGTAATATATAAACTATGCACTTGCTGCATAGCACAATTACATATTTAGTAACACATGTGTTATCGCATTGCTTTGCATCCATTTGTGTATTGAAGAGAAAACAACATGAGCCTTTGTATAACAATGCATAGATGCATAATCCAATGCATACAAGAACTAACTCATTCCCTTAAGATGACTTAATGTGCTTTGCATTGCATTGCACACAGGAATTGTACAATGAATAATAACATTCAATAATAACATTTAAGCTATGCACTTGTTGCGTTGCATGAAGATTCAAATAATACTAGATCCTTAACATCTAGAATAACACATAAACTATGCACTTGCTGCATAGCACAGTAAAATATGTAGACAAAACAATACACATGTGCTATCGCATTGCTATGCATACAACTAACTTATACATTTGTTTATTGAAGAGATAAAGTGATATTATTAGCCTTCGCATTACAATGCATCGCGTTGATTCGCACATAACTCATTCATTGCATACAAGACGTATAAGATAACATATGTGCTGTTGCATTGCATTTGCACATACGATTCAACGATACATACGCTATACGATACATAATCCATACGATACATAAACTATGCACTTGTTTCGATACAATACAATTCGATACAATCACTAACTCATTCATATGTCCTCTCGCTTTGCTTTGCATACAACTATGTAACTAATAAATGTTTGTATTGAAGAGATAACATAATATGATCCTTTGCATTACAATGCATAGAACATGCATTATAATGCAATGCCTTAAAGATAATGTGTAATTGCTTTGCATACAACTTATACACGAATAAAGAGATAACATACGCCTTATTACAATGCGTAGAAGATGCATTATAATGCAGTGCATTCAATAACTAATTCATTGCATTGAAGAGTTTACGTATGTGCTGTTGAGCTCACACATAGAATTGTATAAAGATCCTTAATATCTAGAATATCCTATAAACTATGCACTTGTTGCATAGCACAATCAAATATTTGGATAACACAATGACACATGTGCTGTCGCATTGCTTTGTATCCAACTAAGTGTTGAAGAGATAACATTGAAAAGATAGCAACATGAGCCTTTGCTTTACACTTGTTGCGTTGCTATTGTAAACAAGACCTAAGTCAGATTTGATCTTAAGAAAAGCACAGTGTATAGCAGAAAACAACTAACTTTTGTATATCAAATATATAACATAAGCATTTTGTACTGAAATGAGTAGATCTAATACATGTTGTTGTACAATAAAGAGATGTTGCAGTGCATTGCGCACAGTTCACTCTTTGCGTTGCATTGCATACAAGGAACTAACTTATTCCATTGTGCAATGAAGAGTTAACGTGTGTGCTGTTGAATAGATCACACATTAGAATTGCATGAAGATCTAACTTATTAATCTGTGCACAGAAAAGACAACGCACATGTGGATTGTTTTACATTCAACTAACTCATACATTTGTGTATTAAAGATATAACATCTCATTCCGTTAAGATAGCAAATGTGCTGTTCCATTGCTTTTGCACACAGGTCTTATCGTTCTACAATTGAATAATAGTATAAGCTATGCACTTATTTCGTTGCATTGTTTACAAGCACTAACTTATATTCCACTGTGCACTGAAGTGTTAACATATGTCCTGTTAACGAGATACAAAGAATTGCACAGATCTAAATCATTTGATTGTGCAGTGAAGCGATAACATGTGCTGTTGTAGTGCACTGACCTAACAAAGGACCTAACGAAGAAGATATATATGTGTGCTGTGGTATTGCTTTGCATACAACTAACGTAAACATTTGTTAATTGAAGAGATAACATGAGATAACATGATTACAACTGCATCGCGTTGATCTGCACACATAACGCATACAAGAACTAACTCATTCCGTTAAGATAACATATGTGCATTGTATTGCACATCCAAAGTTGTGCAAGGAATAATATAAACTATTACTGTAATATATAAACTATGCACTTGCTGCATAGCACAATTACATATTTAGTAACACATGTGTTATCGCATTGCTTTGCATCCATTTGTGTATTGAAGAGAAAACAACATGAGCCTTTGTATAACAATGCATAGATGCATAATCCAATGCATACAAGAACTAACTCATTCCCTTAAGATGACTTAATGTGCTTTGCATTGCATTGCACACAGGAATTGTACAATGAATAATAACATTCAATAATAACATTTAAGCTATGCACTTGTTGCGTTGCATGAAGATTCAAATAATACTAGATCCTTAACATCTAGAATAACACATAAACTATGCACTTGCTGCATAGCACAGTAAAATATGTAGACAAAACAATACACATGTGCTATCGCATTGCTATGCATACAACTAACTTATACATTTGTTTATTGAAGAGATAAAGTGATATTATTAGCCTTCGCATTACAATGCATCGCGTTGATTCGCACATAACTCATTCATTGCATACAAGACGTATAAGATAACATATGTGCTGTTGCATTGCATTTGCACATACGATTCAACGATACATACGCTATACGATACATAATCCATACGATACATAAACTATGCACTTGTTTCGATACAATACAATTCGATACAATCACTAACTCATTCATATGTCCTCTCGCTTTGCTTTGCATACAACTATGTAACTAATAAATGTTTGTATTGAAGAGATAACATAATATGATCCTTTGCATTACAATGCATAGAACATGCATTATAATGCAATGCCTTAAAGATAATGTGTAATTGCTTTGCATACAACTTATACACGAATAAAGAGATAACATACGCCTTATTACAATGCGTAGAAGATGCATTATAATGCAGTGCATTCAATAACTAATTCATTGCATTGAAGAGTTTACGTATGTGCTGTTGAGCTCACACATAGAATTGTATAAAGATCCTTAATATCTAGAATATCCTATAAACTATGCACTTGTTGCATAGCACAATCAAATATTTGGATAACACAATGACACATGTGCTGTCGCATTGCTTTGTATCCAACTAAGTGTTGAAGAGATAACATTGAAAAGATAGCAACATGAGCCTTTGCTTTACACTTGTTGCGTTGCTATTGTAAACAAGACCTAAGTCAGATTTGATCTTAAGAAAAGCACAGTGTATAGCAGAAAACAACTAACTTTTGTATATCAAATATATAACATAAGCATTTTGTACTGAAATGAGTAGATCTAATACATGTTGTTGTACAATAAAGAGATGTTGCAGTGCATTGCGCACAGTTCACTCTTTGCGTTGCATTGCATACAAGGAACTAACTTATTCCATTGTGCAATGAAGAGTTAACGTGTGTGCTGTTGAATAGATCACACATTAGAATTGCATGAAGATCTAACTTATTAATCTGTGCACAGAAAAGACAACGCACATGTGGATTGTTTTACATTCAACTAACTCATACATTTGTGTATTAAAGATATAACAACTCATTCCGTTAAGATAGCAAATGTGCTGTTCCATTGCTTTTGCACACAGGTCTTATCGTTCTACAATTGAATAATAGTATAAGCTATGCACTTATTTCGTTGCATTGTTTACAAGCACTAACTTATATTCCACTGTGCACTGAAGTGTTAACATATGTCCTGTTAACGAGATACAAAGAATTGCACAGATCTAAATCATTTGATTGTGCAGTGAAGCGATAACATGTGCTGTTGTAGTGCACTGACCTAACAAAGGACCTAACGAAGAAGATATATATGTGTGCTGTGGTATTGCTTTGCATACAACTAACGTAAAACATTTGTTAATTGAAGAGATAACATGAGATAACATGATTACAACTGCATCGCGTTGATCTGCACACATAACGCATACAAGAACTAACTCATTCCGTTAAGATAACATATGTGCATTGTATTGCACATACGACCTAAAGTTGTGCAAGGAATAATATAAACTATTACTGTAATATATAAACTATGCACTTGCTGCATAGCACAATTACATATTTAGTAACACATGTGTTATCGCATTGCTTTGCATCCATTTGTGTATTGAAGAGAAAACAACATGAGCCTTTGTATAACAATGCATAGATGCATAATCCAATGCATACAAGAACTAACTCATTCCCTTAAGATGACTTAATGTGCTTTGCATTGCATTGCACACAGGAATTGTGCAATGAATAATAACATTTAATAATAACATTTAAGCTATGCACTTGTTGCGTTGCATGAAGATTTATATAATACTAGATCCTTAACATCTAGAATAACACATAAACTATGCACTTGCTGCATAGCACAGTAAAATATGTAGACAAAACAATACACATGTGCTATCGCATTGCTATGCATACAACTAACTTATACATTTGTTTATTGAAGAGATAAAGTGATATTATTAGCCTTCGCATTACAATGCATCGCGTTGATTCGCACATAACTCATTCATTGCATACAAGACGTATAAGATAACATATGTGCTGTTGCATTGCATTTGCACATACGATTCAACGATACATACGCTATACGATACATAATCCATACGATACATAAACTATGCACTTGTTTCGATACAATACAATTCGATACAATCACTAACTCATTCATATGTCCTCTCGCTTTGCTTTGCATACAACTATGTAACTAATAAATGTTTGTATTGAAGAGATAACATAATATGATCCTTTGCATTACAATGCATAGAACATGCATTATAATGCAATGCCTTAAAGATAATGTGTAATTGCTTTGCATACAACTTATACACGAATAAAGAGATAACAACATACGCCTTATTACAATGCGTAGAAGATGCATTATAATGCAGTGCATTCAATAACTAATTCATTGCATTGAAGAGTTTACGTATGTGCTGTTGAGCTCACACATAGAATTGTATAAAGATCCTTAATATCTAGAATATCCTATAAACTATGCACTTGTTGCATAGCACAATCAAATATTTGGATAACACAATGACACATGTGCTGTCGCATTGCTTTGTATCCAACTAAGTGTTGAAGAGATAACATTGAAAAGATAGCAACATGAGCCTTTGCTTTACACTTGTTGCGTTGCTATTGTAAACAAGACCTAAGTCAGATTTGATCTTAAGAAAAGCACAGTGTATAGCAGAAAACAACTAACTTTTGTATATCAAATATATAACATAAGCATTTTGTACTGAAATGAGTAGATCTAATACATGTTGTTGTACAATAAAGAGATGTTGCAGTGCATTGCGCACAGTTCACTCTTTGCGTTGCATTGCATACAAGGAACTAACTTATTCCATTGTGCAATGAAGAGTTAACGTGTGTGCTGTTGAATAGATCACACATTAGAATTGCATGAAGATCTAACTTATTAATCTGTGCACAGAAAAGACAACGCACATGTGGATTGTTTTACATTCAACTAACTCATACATTTGTGTATTAAAGATATAACAACTCATTCCGTTAAGATAGCAAATGTGCTGTTCCATTGCTTTTGCACACAGGTCTTATCGTTCTACAATTGAATAATAGTATAAGCTATGCACTTATTTCGTTGCATTGTTTACAAGCACTAACTTATATTCCACTGTGCACTGAAGTGTTAACATATGTCCTGTTAACGAGATACAAAGAATTGCACAGATCTAAATCATTTGATTGTGCAGTGAAGCGATAACATGTGCTGTTGTAGTGCACTGACCTAACAAAGGACCTAACGAAGAAGATATATATGTGTGCTGTGGTATTGCTTTGCATACAACTAACGTAAAACATTTGTTAATTGAAGAGATAACATGAGATAACATGATTACAACTGCATCGCGTTGATCTGCACACATAACGCATACAAGAACTAACTCATTCCGTTAAGATAACATATGTGCATTGTATTGCACATACGACCTAAAGTTGTGCAAGGAATAATATAAACTATTACTGTAATATATAAACTATGCACTTGCTGCATAGCACAATTACATATTTAGTAACACATGTGTTATCGCATTGCTTTGCATCCATTTGTGTATTGAAGAGAAAACAACATGAGCCTTTGTATAACAATGCATAGATGCATAATCCAATGCATACAAGAACTAACTCATTCCCTTAAGATGACTTAATGTGCTTTGCATTGCATTGCACACAGGAATTGTGCAATGAATAATAACATTTAATAATAACATTTAAGCTATGCACTTGTTGCGTTGCATGAAGATTTATATAATACTAGATCCTTAACATCTAGAATAACACATAAACTATGCACTTGCTGCATAGCACAGTAAAATATGTAGACAAAACAATACACATGTGCTATCGCATTGCTATGCATACAACTAACTTATACATTTGTTTATTGAAGAGATAAAGTGATATTATTAGCCTTCGCATTACAATGCATCGCGTTGATTCGCACATAACTCATTCATTGCATACAAGACGTATAAGATAACATATGTGCTGTTGCATTACATTTGCACATACGATTCAACGATACATACGCTATACGATACATAATCCATACGATACATAAACTATGCACTTGTTTCGATACAATACAATTCGATACAATCACTAACTCATTCATATGTCCTCTCGCTTTGCTTTGCATACAACTATGTAACTAATAAATTTTTGTATTGAAGAGATAACATAATATGATCCTTTGCATTACAATGCATAGAACATGCATTATAATGCAATGCCTTAAAGATAATGTGTAATTGCTTTGGATACAACTTATACACGAATAAAGAGATAACAACATACGCCTTATTACAATGCGTAGAAGATGCATTATAATGCAGTGCATTCAATAACTAATTCATTGCATTGAAGAGTTTACGTATGTGCTGTTGAGCTCACACATAGAATTGTATAAAGATCCTTAATATCTAGAATATCCTATAAACTATGCACTTGTTGCATAGCACAATCAAATATTTAGATAACACAATGACACATGTGCTGTCGCATTGCTTTGTATCCAACTAAGTGTTGAAGAGATAACATTGAAAAGATAGCAACATGAGCCTTTGCTTTACACTTGTTGCTTTGCTATTGTAAACAAGACCTAAGTCAGATTTGATCTTAAGAAAAGCACAATGTATAGCAGAGAACAACTAACTTTTGTATATCAAATATATAACATAAGCATTTTGTACTGAAATGAGTAGATCTAATACATGTTGTTGTACAATAAAGAGATGTTGCGTTCACTCTTTGCGTTGCATTGCATACAAGGAACTAACTTATTCCATTGTGCAATGAAGAGTTAACGTGTGTGCTGTTGAATAGATCACACATTAGAATTGCATGAAGATCTAACTTATTAATCTGTGCACAGAAAAGACAACGCACATGTGGATTGTTTTACATTCAACTAACTCATACATTTGTGTATTAAAGATATAACAACTCATTCCGTTAAGATAGCAAATGTGCTGTTCCATTGCTTTTGCACACAGGTCTTATCGTTCTACAATTGAATAATAGTATAAGCTATGCACTTATTTCGTTGCATTGTTTACAAGCACCAACTTATATTCCACTGTGCACTGAAGTGTTAACATATGTCCTGTTAACGAGATACAAAGAATTGCACAGATCTAAATCATTTGATTGTGCAGTGAAGCGATAACATGTGCTGTTGTAGTGCACTGACCTAACAAAGGACCTAACGAAGAAGATATATATGTGTGCTGTGGTATTGCTTTGCATACAACTAACGTAAACATTTGTTAATTGAAGAGATAACATGAGATAACATGATTACAACTGCATCGCGTTGATCTGCACACATAACGCATACAAGAACTAACTCATTCCGTTAAGATAACATATGTGCATTGTATTGCACATACGATCCAAAGTTGTGCAAGGAATAATATAAACTATTACTGTAATATATAAACTATGCACTTGCTGCATAGCACAATTACATATTTAGTAACACATGTGTTATCGCATTGCTTTGCATCCATTTGTGTATTGAAGAGAAAACAACATGAGCCTTTGTATAACAATGCATAGATGCATAATCCAATGCATACAAGAACTAACTCATTCCCTTAAGATGACTTAATGTGCTTTGCATTGCATTGCACACAGGAATTGTACAATGAATAATAACATTCAATAATAACATTTAAGCTATGCACTTGTTGCGTTGCATGAAGATTCAAATAATACTAGATCCTTAACATCTAGAATAACACATAAACTATGCACTTGCTGCATAGCACAGTAAAATATGTAGACAAAACAATACACATGTGCTATCGCATTGCTATGCATACAACTAACTTATACATTTGTTTATTGAAGACTCGTTTGATTGTGCAATGAAGAGATAACATGTTGCATGTTGTAGTGCATTGACCTAACAAAGGACCTAACGGTGTGCTGTTGCATGTCATTTCACATACGATCCAACGTTGTGCAACTCAATAAGTTATAATCATAAGCTATGCACTTGTTTCGTTGCATAAAATCACTAAAATATGTGCTGTTGAAGATATAACACATAGGATTTCACAAAACATTTAACTCGTTTGAAGAGATGATCATACGTATGTGCTGTTGTAGTGCACTGGCCTAACACAGTTGTGTAAGCTCTGCTCTGTGCACTGAAAAGACAACCCAAAACATATGTCCTCTCGCTTCGCTTTGCATAACAACAATCTAACTAATACATTTTTGTATTGAAGAGATAACATAATACGACCCTTTGCATTACAATGCATCTTCTATGCATTATAATACAATGCATTCCATTGTATTCCATTCCAACTAACTAAATCCCTTAAGATAACATACGATCCGCTCGCACTTGTTTCGTTGCACAAGCTTTTCATTCCGCTGTGCACTTGTATGTGCTTGTTAGTTGTATAACAGTTAGTTATATACAATACAAAAAAAAAAACTTATAGTGCAAAACTTATATGTTATTATTCATTGCACAGCCATAGGTTCTGTACGCAATGCATTGCAACAGCACATATGTAACATCTTCTTGGCAAAATTAGCTAGATCATCATCTATGCTTTGTAATGCAAAATTCTCGTTACATGTTATATCGTCGATATGTAACGGGAGTTAGTTGTATTATGCAATGCAATTAAGCACACAGCGGAATGAGTATGTTCATGTATACAATGCAACGAAACGAAATTGCATATGTGCAATCAAGTGCAATAGTACATACGTTATCTTAAAGGAATGAGTTAGTTCTGCATTGCAATTGCATTGCATTGTAATGCAGCTTCTATGCATTGTAATGCAAAGGCGCATGTTATGTGATCTCTTGTGATGTTATGTGACAACAAATGTATATAAGATAGTTGTGTGCAAAGTAAATCTATAGCATATATTTTATGTAGTGTTTTTCACATATGTTATTGTCTTTTCAGTGCACAGTGCACTGTTCAAAAGCACATATATTTAACTCTTCAAAGCACAACGGAATTAGAACTTTTCATCCATTGAAAAGCAACAAGTGCATAGCTTATATTTTATTCTTCGATTGCACAACAATAGCACATATTTTAAATAACAAAATATTCTTGAAATGCACAACGAATAATTTAGCTCTTGTAAGCAGATACAACAGCGCATATGTTATCTCTTCAATGCGTAGAAGAATAAGTTTAGTGACCGTGAATGCAAATACGGTGCAGCAAATATGTGAGGTGTAATATATTCAATGTACATAATGTACTTAATTTTTTTTCTGGCCTAAGAGTCCACGATCATGAAATTTCTATAAATACTTATTGACTCCTTCTGATGTTACATCAGCCATTCAGTAGTCCATATTTGACCTTCTGAACATATTTCTGACCAAAGAGGACTCGTTCATGAACTTTCAAATGACACTTTCATTGACTCTTTCTGATGTTACATAAGCCAAAGTGAAGTCCATATTTGATACATATATCTGTCCCAAGAGTCATCGATCTGGAACTTTCAATTTCTTTTCATTGACTCCTTCAAAGAAAACTCAATCTTGAACTTTTTTATACATACTTATAGACTCGTTCTGATGTTACATCAGCCATAAAGTAGTCAATATTTAAACTTAAATTATTTTCTGGCCCAAGAGTCCTTGATCATGAACTTTCTGTAACATACTCATTACTTCTTGTGATACATCAGCCATACTGTAGACCATATTTGAAACTAATTTCGGGCCAAAGAATACTCATTCTTGAAATTTTTTTTATACATACATATTGACTCTGTCTGATGATATGTCAGCCATAGAGTAGTCAATATTTGACCGTTTGAACATATTTCTTGCCCATGAATCCTCAATCATGAACTGTTTATACATGCTTATTGACTCCTTCGGATGTCAATTCAGTAGTCCATATTTGAGCTTCTGAACTTACTTCTGGCCCAAGAGTCCTCGATAATTAACTTTTTATACATGCTCATTGACTCCTTCTGATGATACGTCAGCCATACAGTAGTGCATATTTGACCTACTGAACAAATTTCAGGCCCGAGAGTCAATATTGAACATATTTCTTGCCCATGAATCCTCAATCATGAACTGTTTATATACATACATATTGACTCTGTCTGATGATATGTCAGCCATAGAGTAGTCAATATTTGACCGTTTGAACATATATCTTGCCCATGAATCCTCAATCATGAACTGTTTATACATGCTTATTGACTCCTTCTGATGTTACATCTGCAATTCAGTAGTCCATATTTGACCTTCTGAACATACTTCTGGCCCGAGTCCTCGATAATGAACTTTTTATACATACTCATTGACTCCTTCTGATGATATGTCAGCCATACGGTAGTGCATATTTGACCTACTGAACAAATTTCAGGCCCGAGAGTCATTGATCATGAACTTTCTATTTCTACTCATTGACTCCATCTGATGATATGTCATACATACAGTGGTCCACATTTGACCTAATGGACATATTTCAGGCCAAAGAATACTCAGTTTTGATCTTAGTTCTTAGGCCCAAGAGTCGTTGATCATGAACTTTCTATTTGTACCCATTGACTCCATCTGATGATATGCCATCCACACAGTAGTCAATATTTGACCCGCCGAACATATTTCTTGCCCAAGAGTCTTTGATCATGAACTTTTTATTTCTAGCCATTGACTCCTTCTGATGGTAAGTCAGCCATACAGCAGTGCATATTTGACCTACAGTAGTGCATAGTTGACCTAATGGACTTATATCTTGGCAAAGTGCACTCGATCTTGAAGTTTTTTTTTATACATAATGACTTATGCTGATGTTACTTCAACCAGACAAAAGCCCAAATTAGACTTCATGAAAACATGAGAAATTAGTTAGAACTTTCTGACATTCTCATTGACTCCATCCGATGTTACATGAGCCATAATATATATTTAATGAGCTTATTTGACCAACAAAACATATTTCAGGCCCAAGAGTCATCAATCATGAACTCTCTATACATACTCATTGACTCCTTCCGATGTTACATCAGCCATTCAGTAGTCCAAATTTGACCTTCTGAACACCTTTCTGGCAAAAGAGCCCTCCATCATGAACTTTCAAAAGACACTTTCATTGATTCTTTCTGATGTTACATCAGCCACAGAGAAGTCCACATTTGATCTACTGATCATATTTCTGGCAAAAGAGCCCTCCATCATCAACTTCCTGTACATTCTTATAGTTTCCTTCTGATCTTACATCAGCCATTCAGAAGTCCATATTTGACTTAATGGGCATATATCTGGCCCAAGAGTCATCAATCCGAAACTTTCATTTTCAGTTCATTCAAGGCCTTCTGATAATATGTCAGCCATACAGTAGTCCATATTTGACCTAATGGACATATTTTTGGCCGATGAATGCTCATTCTTGACATTTTTTATACCTACATATTGACTCTGTCTGATGATATGTCAGCCATAGAGTAGTCAATATTTGACCGTTTGAACATATTTCTTGCCCATGAATCCCCAATCATGAACTGTTTATATACATATATATTGACTCTGTCTGATGATATGTCAGCCATACAGTAGTCAATATTTGACCTACTGAACATATTTCTTGCCCAAGAGTCTTCGATCATGAACTTTTTATTTCTAGCCATTGACTCCTTCTGATGACTCCTTCTGATTGACAGCCCATGATGATCATGAACTTTCTATTTGTACCCATTGACTCCATCTGATGATATATGTCATCCATACAGTGGTCCACATTGACCTAATAGACATATTTTGGGCCAAAGAATACTCAATCTTGAACTTAATTCTTAGGCCCAAGAGTTGTTGATCATAAACTTTCTATTTCTACCCATTGACTCCATCTGATGATATGTCATCCATACAGTGGTCAACATTTGACCTACTGAACATATTTCTTGCCCAAGAGTCTTCGATCATGAACTTTTTATTTCTAGCCATTGACTCCTTCTGATGGTAAGTCAGCCATACAGTAGCGCATATTTGACCTACATTAGTGCATATTTGATCTAATGGACTTGATCTAATGTCATGGCAAAGTGTACTTGATCGTGAACTTTTTTATACATAATGACTTAGTCTGATGTTACTTCAACCATACCAGAAACCCAATTTAGACTTAATGACAACATGAGAGATTAGTTAGAACTTTCTAACATTTTCATTGACTCTGATGTTTCATCAGCCATAATATATATTTGAACTTAATTTTTCTTCCTGCCTAAGAGTCCACGATCATGAACTTTCTATAAATACTTATTGACTCCTTCTGATGTTACATCAGCCATTCAGTAGTCCATATTTGACCTTCTGAACATATTTCTGACCAAAGAGGACTCGTTCATGAACTTTCAAATGACACTTTCATTGACTCTTTCTGATGTTACATAAGCCAAAGTGAAGTCCATATTTGATACATATATCTGTCCCAAGAGTCATCGATCTGGAACTTTCAATTTCTTTTCATTGACTCCTTCAAAGAAAACTCAATCTTGAACTTTTTTATACATACTTATAGACTCGTTCTGATGTTACATCAGCCATAAAGTAGTCAATATTTAAACTTAAATTATTTTCTGGCCCAAGAGTCCTTGATCATGAACTTTCTGTAACATACTCATTACTTCTTGTGATACATCAGCCATACTGTAGACCATATTTGAAACTAATTTCGGGCCAAAGAATACTCATTCTTGAAATTTTTTTTATACATACATATTGACTCTGTCTGATGATATGTCAGCCATAGAGTAGTCAATATTTGACCGTTTGAACATATTTCTTGCCCATGAATCCTCAATCATGAACTGTTTATACATGCTTATTGACTCCTTCGGATGTCAATTCAGTAGTCCATATTTGAGCTTCTGAACTTACTTCTGGCCCAAGAGTCCTCGATAATTAACTTTTTATACATGCTCATTGACTCCTTCTGATGATACGTCAGCCATACAGTAGTGCATATTTGACCTACTGAACAAATTTCAGGCCCGAGAGTCAATATTGAACATATTTCTTGCCCATGAATCCTCAATCATGAACTGTTTATATACATACATATTGACTCTGTCTGATGATATGTCAGCCATAGAGTAGTCAATATTTGACCGTTTGAACATATATCTTGCCCATGAATCCTCAATCATGAACTGTTTATACATGCTTATTGACTCCTTCTGATGTTACATCTGCAATTCAGTAGTCCATATTTGACCTTCTGAACATACTTCTGGCCCGAGTCCTCGATAATGAACTTTTTATACATACTCATTGACTCCTTCTGATGATATGTCAGCCATACGGTAGTGCATATTTGACCTACTGAACAAATTTCAGGCCCGAGAGTCATTGATCATGAACTTTCTATTTCTACTCATTGACTCCATCTGATGATATGTCATACATACAGTGGTCCACATTTGACCTAATGGACATATTTCAGGCCAAAGAATACTCAGTTTTGATCTTAGTTCTTAGGCCCAAGAGTCGTTGATCATGAACTTTCTATTTGTACCCATTGACTCCATCTGATGATATGCCATCCACACAGTAGTCAATATTTGACCCGCCGAACATATTTCTTGCCCAAGAGTCTTTGATCATGAACTTTTTATTTCTAGCCATTGACTCCTTCTGATGGTAAGTCAGCCATACAGCAGTGCATATTTGACCTACAGTAGTGCATAGTTGACCTAATGGACTTATATCTTGGCAAAGTGCACTCGATCTTGAAGTTTTTTTTTATACATAATGACTTATGCTGATGTTACTTCAACCAGACAAAAGCCCAAATTAGACTTCATGAAAACATGAGAAATTAGTTAGAACTTTCTGACATTCTCATTGACTCCATCCGATGTTACATGAGCCATAATATATATTTAATGAGCTTATTTGACCAACAAAACATATTTCAGGCCCAAGAGTCATCAATCATGAACTCTCTATACATACTCATTGACTCCTTCTGATGTTACATCAGCCATTCAGTAGTCCAAATTTGACCTTCTGAACACCTTTCTGGCAAAAGAGCCCTCCATCATGAACTTTCAAAAGACACTTTCATTGATTCTTTCTGATGTTACATCAGCCACAGAGAAGTCCACATTTGATCTACTGATCATATTTCTGGCAAAAGAGCCCTCCATCATCAACTTCCTGTACATTCTTATAGTTTCCTTCTGATCTTACATCAGCCATTCAGAAGTCCATATTTGACTTAATGGGCATATATCTGGCCCAAGAGTCATCAATCCGAAACTTTCATTTTCAGTTCATTCAAGGCCTTCTGATAATATGTCAGCCATACAGTAGTCCATATTTGACCTAATGGACATATTTTTGGCCGATGAATGCTCATTCTTGACATTTTTTATACCTACATATTGACTCTGTCTGATGATATGTCAGCCATAGAGTAGTCAATATTTGACCGTTTGAACATATTTCTTGCCCATGAATCCCCAATCATGAACTGTTTATATACATATATATTGACTCTGTCTGATGATATGTCAGCCATACAGTAGTCAATATTTGACCTACTGAACATATTTCTTGCCCAAGAGTCTTCGATCATGAACTTTTTATTTCTAGCCATTGACTCCTTCTGATGACTCCTTCTGATTGACAGCCCATGATGATCATGAACTTTCTATTTGTACCCATTGACTCCATCTGATGATATATGTCATCCATACAGTGGTCCACATTGACCTAATAGACATATTTTGGGCCAAAGAATACTCAATCTTGAACTTAATTCTTAGGCCCAAGAGTTGTTGATCATAAACTTTCTATTTCTACCCATTGACTCCATCTGATGATATGTCATCCATACAGTGGTCAACATTTGACCTACTGAACATATTTCTTGCCCAAGAGTCTTCGATCATGAACTTTTTATTTCTAGCCATTGACTCCTTCTGATGGTAAGTCAGCCATACAGTAGCGCATATTTGACCTACATTAGTGCATATTTGATCTAATGGACTTGATCTAATGTCATGGCAAAGTGTACTTGATCGAGAACTTTTTTATACATAATGACTTAGTCTGATGTTACTTCAACCATACCAGAAACCCAATTTAGACTTAATGACAACATGAGAGATTAGTTAGAACTTTCTAACATTTTCATTGACTCTGATGTTTCATCAGCCATAATATATATTTGAACTTAATTTTTCTTCCTGCCTAAGAGTCCACGATCATGAACTTTCTATAAATACTGATTGACTCCTTCTGATGTTACATCAGCCATTCAGTAATCCATATTTGATCTTCTGAACATATTTCTGACCAAAGAGTACTCGTTCATGAACTTTCAAAAGACACTTGACTCTTTCTGATGTTACATAAGCCAAAGTCAGGTCCATATTTGATGTAATGGACATATATCTGGCCCAAGAGTCATCGATCTGGAACTTTCGATTTCTGTTCATTGACTCCTTTTGATGATACATCATCCATACAGTAGTCCATATTTGAACTAATGGACATATTTCGGTCCAAAGAAAACTCAATCTTGAACTTTTTTTTACATACTTATTGACTCGTTCTGATGTTTCATCAGCCATAAAGTAGTCAATAATTAAAGAACTTAAATTTTTTCTGGCCCAAGAATCCTTGATCATGAACTTTCTGTAACATACTCATTGACTTCTTGTGATGATACGTCAGCCATACTGTAGTCCATATTTGTCCTAATGGACATATTTTGGGCTATGATATTATGTCTGATGTTACGTCAGCATTCAGCAGTGCATATTTGAGCTACTGAACATATTTTAGCCCCAAGAGTCGTTGATCATGAACTTTCTATCTCTACCCATTGACTCCTTATGAGGATATGTCATCCATACAGTAGTCCATATTTCAACCGTATGGACATATTTTTGGCCGATGAATGCTCATTCTTGACATTTTTTATACCTACATATTGACTCTGTCTGATGATATGTCAGCCATAGAGTAGTCAATATTTGACCGTTTGAACATATTTCTTGCCCATGAATCCTCAATCATGAACTGTTTATATACACACATATTGACTCTGTCTGATGATATGTCAGCCATAGAGTAGTCAATATTTGACCGTTTGGACATATTTCTTGCCCATGAATCCTCAATCATGAACTGTTTATACATGCTTATTGACTCCTTCTGATGTTACATCTGCAATTCAGTAGTCCATATTTGACCTTCTGAACATACTTCTGGCCCAAGAGTCCTCGATAATGAACTTTCTATTTCTACACATTGACTCCCTCTGATGATATGTCATCCATACAGTAGTCCACATTTGACCTAATAGACATATTTCGGGCCAAAGAATACTCAATCTTGAACTTAGTTCTTAGGCCCAAGAGTCGTTGATCATGAACTTTCTATTTGTGCCCATTGACTCCATCTGATGCTATGTCATCCATACAGTAGTCAATATTTGACCTACTGAACATATTTCTTGCCCAAGAGTCTTCGATCATGAACTTTTTATTTCTAGCCATTGACTTCTGATGACTCCTTCTGATTGACAGCCCATGATGATCATGAACTTTCTATTTGTACCCATCGACTCCTTAGGAGGATATGTCATCCATACAGTATTCCATATTTGAAACTAACTGACATATTTTGGTCCAAATAATACTCATTCTTGAACTTTTTTATACATACTTGTTGAATCTGTCTGATGATACGTTAGCCATAAAGTAGTCAACATGTGACATACTGAATGAACATATTTCTGGCCCAAGAGTCTTCGATCATGAACTTTTTATTTCTAGCCATTGACTCCTTCTGATGGTAAGTCAGCCATACAGTAGCGCATATTTGACTTACAGTAGTGCATAGTTGACCTAATGGACTTATATCTTGGCAAAGTGTACTCGATCTTGAAGTTTTTTTCATTCATAATGACTTATTCTGATGTTACTTCAACCAGACAAAAGCCCAAATTAGACTTCATGAAAACATGAGAGATTAGTTAGAACTTTCTGACATTCTCATTGACTCCATCTGATGTTACATGAGCCATAATATATATTTGATGAGCTTAATTTTTTTTCTGGCCTAAGAGTCCACGATCATGAACTTTCTATACATACTCATTGACTTCTGATTTTACATCAGCCATTCAGTAGTCCATATTTGACCAACAAAACATATTTCAGGCCCAAAAGTCATCAATCATGAACTCTCTGTACATACTCATTGACTCCTTCTGATGTTACATCAGCCATTCAGTAGTCAATATTTGACCTTCTGAACACCTTTCTGGCAAAAGAGCCCTCCATCATGAACTTTCAAAAGACACTTTCATTGATTCTTTCTGATGTTACATCAGCCACAGAGAAGTCCACATTTGATCTACTGATCATATTTCTGGCAAAAGAGCCCTCCATCATCAACTTTCTGTACATTCTTATTGTTTCCTTCTGATCTTACATCAGCCATTCAGAAGTCCATATTTGACTTAATGGGCATATATCTGGCCCAAGAGTCATCAATCCGAAACTTTCATTTCCAGTTCATTCAAGGCCTTCTGATAATATGTCAGCCATACAGTAGTCCATATTTGACCTAATGGACATATCTCGGGCCGATGAATGCTCATTCTTGACATTTTTTATACCTACATATTGACTCTGTCTGATGATATGTCAGCCATAGAGTAGTCAATATTTGACCGTTTGAACATATTTCTTGCCCATGAATCCTCAATCATGAACTGTTTATATACATACATATTGACTCTGTCTGATGATATGTCAGCCATAGAGTAGTCAATATTTGACCGTTTGAACATATTTCTTGCCCATGAATCCTCAATCATGAACTGTTTATATACATACATATTGACTCTGTCTGATGATATGTCAGCCATAGAGTAGTCAATATTTGACCATTTGAACATATTTCTTGCCCATGAATCCTCAATCATGAACTGTTTATACATGCTTATTGACTCCTTCTGATGTCAATTCAGTAGTCCATATTTGACCTTCTGAACATACTTCTGGCCCAAGAGTCCTCGATAATGAACTTTTTATACATACATATTGACTCCTTCTGATGATACGTCAGCCATACGGTAGTGCATATTTGACCTACTGAACAAATTTCAGGCCCGAGAGTCGTTGATCATGAACTTTCTATTTCTACTCATTGACTCCATCTGATGATATGTCATACATACAGTGGTCCACATTTGACCTAATGGACATATCTCGGGCCAAAGAATACTCAATCTTGAACTTAGTTCTTAGGCCCAAGAGTCGTTGATCATGAACTTTCTATTTGTACCCATTGACTCCATCTGATGATATGCCATCCACACAGTAGTCCATATTTGACCTAATGGACATATTTCGGGCCGATGAATGCTCATTCTTGACATTTTTTATACCTACATATTGACTCTGTCTGATGATATGTCAGCCATAGAGTAGTCAATATTTGACCGTTTTAACATATTTCTTGCCCATGAATTCTCAATCATGAACTGTTTATATACATATATATTGACTCTGTCTGATGATATGTCAGCCATACAGTAGTCAATATTTGACCTACTGAACATATTTCTTGCCCAAGAGTCTTCGATCATGAACTTTTTATTTCTAGCCATTGACTCCTTCTGATGACTCCTTCTGATTGACAGCCCATGATGATCATGAACTTTCTATTTGTACCCATTGACTCCATCTGATGATATATGTCATCCATACAGTGGTCCACATTGACCTAATAGACATATTTTGGGCCAAAGAATACTCAATCTTGAACTTAATTCTTAGGCCCAAGAGTTGTTGATCATAAACTTTCTATTTCTACCCATTGACTCCATCTGATGATATGTCATCCATACAGTGGTCAACATTTGACCTACTGAACATATTTCTTGCCCAAGAGTCTTCGATCATGAACTTTTTATTTCTAGCCATTGACTCCTTCTGATGGTAAGTCAGCCATACAGTAGCGCATATTTGACCTACATTAGTGCATATTTGATCTAATGGACTTGATCTAATGTCATGGCAAAGTGTACTTGATCGTGAACTTTTTTATACATAATGACTTAGTCTGATGTTACTTCAACCATAACAGAAGCCCAATTTAGACTTAATGACAACATGAGAGATTAGTTAGAACTTTCTAACATTTTCATTGACTCTGATGTTTCATCAGCCATAATATATATTTGAACTTAATTTTTCTTCCTGCCTAAGAGTCCACGATCATGAACTTTCTATAAATACTGATTGACTCCTTCTGATGTTACATCAGCCATTCAGTAATCCATATTTGATCTTCTGAACATATTTCTGACCAAAGAGTACTCGTTCATGAACTTTCAAAAGACACTTGACTCTTTCTGATGTTACATAAGCCAAAGTCAGGTCCATATTTGATGTAATGGACATATATCTGGCCCAAGAGTCATCGATCTGGAACTTTCGATTTCTGTTCATTGACTCCTTTTGATGATACATCATCCATACAGTAGTCCATATTTGAACTAATGGACATATTTCGGTCCAAAGAAAACTCAATCTTGAACTTTTTTTACATACTTATTGACTCGTTCTGATGTTTCATCAGCCATAAAGTAGTCAATAATTAAAGAACTTAAATTTTTTCTGGCCCAAGAATCCTTGATCATGAACTTTCTGTAACATACTCATTGACTTCTTGTGATGATACGTCAGCCATACTGTAGTCCATATTTGTCCTAATGGACATATTTTGGGCTATGATATTATGTCTGATGTTACGTCAGCATTCAGTAGTGCATATTTGAGCTACTGAACATATTTTAGCCCCAAGAGTCGTTGATCATGAACTTTTTATCTCTACCCATTGACTCCTTATGAGGATATGTCATCCATACAGTAGTCCATATTTCAACCGTATGGACATATTTCAGGCCAAAGAATACTCATTATTGATCTTTTTCATACATACTTGTTGAATCTGTCTGATGATAAGTTAGCCATAAAGTAGTCAATATTTGACCTACTGAATATATATATTTCTGGCACAAGAATCCTTGATCATGAACTTTTTATACATACTCATTGACTCCTTCTGATGTTACATAAGCCATACAGAAGTCCATATTTTAATTTCTGAATACGCTTCTGGGCCAAGAGTACTCGTTCATGAACTTTCAAAACAATTTAATTGATTCTTTCTGATGGTACATTAGCCACAGAGGTCCACATTTGACCTACTGATCATATTTCTCTCAAAAGAGCCGTCCATCATGAACTTTCTGTATATTCTCATTGTTTCCTTCTGATCTTATATCAGCCATTAGAAGTCCGTAGTGCATATTTGACCAAATAGATATATTTCAGGCCAAAGAATAGTCAATCTTGAACTTTTTTAACATACTTACTGACTTTGTCTGATAATACGTCAGCCATAGAGTTGTCAATATTTGATAACATATTTCTACATTTTCCACATTTCTACATTCTATTTTGATACATATTTCTGGGCCATTAATCATGAACTGTTTATACATACTCATTGACTCTTTCTAAGGTTACATCAGCCATACCTGTTCATATTTGACCTAATGGACATATATCTCGAATTTTCTATTTCTCCTCATTGACTCCTTGTAATGATACGCCAGCCATACAGTAGTCTACGTTTGATCTAATGGACATATTTCAGGCCCAAGTTTACTCTATCTTGAATTTTTGTATATATACTTATGAACTCCGTCTGATGATATGTCAGCCACACAGTAGTCAATATTTGACCTACTGAACATAACTTCTGGCTCTGGCCTCGATCTATTTCTACTAATTGACTCCTCATGATACTTTAGCCATACAGTAGTCAGTATTTGGCCTATTGAACATATTGGGTCCTTGATCATAAAAGTGTCCTCTTCAAAGGGTCCTTGATCATAAACTCTATACATACTCAATGATTCCTTCTGAGGTTACATCAGCCACACAGAAGTCCAAATTTTTACCTAATGGACATATTTCTGGCTCAAGAGTCGTTGATCATGAACTTTTTTACTGCTCATGGACTCCTGATGTTAAATCAGCCAACATATTTCTGGCAAAAGGGTCCTCGAAATTGAACATTCTATACATTTTCATTGGCTGCTTCTAGACTCAAAGACTTAGAGTATGTAAAAAAAAAAGTTCATGATCAAAGACTCTTTTTCCAGGAATATTTTCAGTTGATAAAATATGGACTTTATGGTTTATTTAACATCAGAATGAGTATGTATTGAATGTTCATAATTAATGACTGTTGGGCCAAAAATAATTTAAGAATTTTAAGTATTGTATGTATTGTAAGTATTAATTGTCTGACTGATGTAACAGGATTTTTTTTTTTTTTTTTGCTGTTCAGTAGATCAAATATGGACTAATGTCTGTCTGACGTATCTGTAATGATGGGTCACCAACGTGAGGATCCATTTGCAGCGTCTTTATTAAGACAAGATAGCACAATGCAAACAGGGACAAGACAGTATCGTAATCCGGGACAGGCTTAGGTCGAGACAGGCGGCAATGAAACAAGGTCTTACAACAGGCAGGGATTGTGGCAGGCGGCAAGCAAACAGTCCAGGAAACAGGCAAAGATCAGGGTCGGCAGCAAAGGTTCACAGAGGTAAGGCAGTCCAATCGATAACAGGTAAACAGTCCACAAGAAAACGCTTAGAAATGATCACCAAGGCAAATCAAGACTTCGCGGTGCATGGATGTGTGTGTGTGAGTGTTTTATGGAGTGAGTGTGATGTGATGCAGGTGTGTGCGCAATCAGTCCCAGGAATGAGGGCCCATGGGAATTGTAGTCCAAATGAGAGCAAGTCAATATTCCGGTGACGGCTCCCTCCGGCGGCCGGGATGAAGAGCCGCGGGAGCCGTATTCATGACAGAGCCCCCCCCCTGCGAGCGGCTCCAGACGCGAGGAAGTGGGCGCCGGGGTCTACCGCGTGGACGAGGGGCCGGTCGCTCTGGATGCGTCCGGTGGAATTCCTCCATGAGTGATGGGTCCAGGATATCGTCCCTGTTGACCCAGGATCGCTCCTCCGGGCCGTACCCCTCCCAGTCCACCAGATACTGCAGCTTTCCACCCCGGCGCCTGGAATCGAGTAGATCCTGGACCTGATAGGCCTCCTCGCCTTCGATGATCAGGGGTGGGGGGTTGTGGGCCTCGGCTCCCGCAGGCTCCTCTCTCGGTCCCCCAGAGGGTTTCAGCAACGACACATGGAAAGTGGGAGAAATGCGATAATTAGAAAGCAAGTCTAGATGGAATGATACAAGGGTAATTTGTTTTATGATTTGAAAAGGCCCTACAAACCTGGGACTGAGTTTGCGACATGGAAGTCGGAGGCGAAGATCCCTGGTGGATAGCCATACCCATTGCCCAACAGTGTAGTGTGGATTGGGCCGTCGATGGCGATTGGCATGAAGCTCTTGGCGTCTTACTGCCCGCTGTAGGTGATGGTGTGCTGAATCCCAAGTCTCCTCACTTCTGCGCATCCATTCAGTGACTGCAGGTAGTTCTGATGGTTGGCCAGACCAGGGAAAGAATGGAGGTTGGAAGCCCAGGACGCACTGGAATGGAGTGATGCCAGTAGCAGGTTTTCATAGGGAATTCTGTGCGTACTCAGCCCATATTAGATAACGGCTCCAGTCCGTCTGGTTCTGACTGCAGTAGGTGCGTAGGAACCGTGTCAACTCCTGGTTCATGCGTTCAGTTTGCGGCGGTTTCCATAGCGGTGGGAAGTTTGGGTAGTGGCAGAAGACGGCAGGTTTTGGAGAAGCGATCGATAACAGTGAGGATGGTGGTGTTTCCCTGAGACTCGGGTAGATCGGTTACAAAGTCGATGGCTATGTGGGACCAGGGACGTTGTGGAATGGGGAGTGGTTGAAGACCGGCCGGGGCTTGATGGGAAGCTTTGGTAGTTTGACAGGCCGTACAGTGGTTGAGGAAGGTGGTAACATCAGCGGGCATGGTTTCCCACCAGAACTGGTTCTGCAAGAGCTGGAGTGTGGCAGTGATGCCCGGATGGCCGGAACTGGGGAAATCGTGGACCTGGTGCAGCAGTCTGTCTCGGAGATGTGCGGGAACGAAGGTGCGATCAGGTGGACAGGTTGCTGGGATTGCGATCTCTTCAGTTCTTGGAACGCTCAGACTGCCTCTGGTGACCAAGTGAGACGAGAAGTTTGCGTCTTGTCATGGTGGTTAAGGGAGCGGCCACTCCGCTGAAGTTTCTAATAAATCGCCGGTAAAAGTTGGCGATCCCAGGAACCGTTGTAACTCCTTAAGTGTGTGTGGTTGCGGCCATTCCAGTACTGCCTTAACCTTCCCATCATCCATCGCTACTCCCTCACGGCTGATGATGTAGCCCAGGAAAGAAGTGGAAGTGCGATGAAATTCACATTTCTCGGCCTTAGCGTAGAGTTTGTGTTGGATCAGGCATTGTAGAACTGCTCGGACATGTTGAATGTGTTCGTGGTATGTGTTGGAGTAGATCAGGATGTCGATGATGTAAACCACTACCCATCGATTTAGCATATCTCGAAAGACATCATTGATGAATGATTGGAAAACTGAGGGGCTGTTGGATAGCCCGAAGGGCATGACAAGGGTTTCGTAGTGGCCAGAGGAAGTGGAGAAGGCAGTCTTCCACTCATCGCCTGCTCGGATCCGAATCAGGTTATAAGCACACCGGAGGTCTAGCTTGGTGTAGTATTGTGCTTGACGAAGTTGTTCAAGGGCCGCTGGTACTAGTGGTAATGGATACCTGAACTTTATGGTGATGTCATTGAGTCCACGATAGTCAATGCAAGGTCGGAGACTGCCGTCCTTCTTAGCGAAGAAGAACCCTGATGAGGCGGGAGAGGTCGAGGGCCGAATGAATCCCTTAGCCAGTTCCCCCTCGATGTATGACTTCATAGCCTCCTCCTCCGGTTGGGACAGAGGAAAGAATCGACCCTTGGGGGGCGTAGACCCAGGTAACAGGTCAATCGCACAGTCACTGGAACGATGTGGTGGCAATTCCGTGGACTTGGATTTACTGAAAGCTAGCGCCAGGTCGTTGTATTCGGCTAGAATGGCTGATTCGTGGTCGACTGGAACTTCATTGACGGTTACGGCGTGAATCGCTATGGGTAGGACTGGACTCAGACAGCGTTGATGACAAGCGGGATCCCACTGGACGATCTGACCCTCCTTCCAGGAAATGACAGGGTTGTGCGTGCGGAGCCAGGGCAGGCCTAGGATGACCGGGTTGTTGGGCGAGTGAATGACATAAAAGCGAATTTGTTCCTTATGAAGAGCCCTAGTTTGCAGACAGAGCTCCGAGGTGAGATGTGACACCCTTCCTCCTCCTATGGGTTTCCCGTCTAGTGCCTCCACTGTTAACGGAGAATGGCAGTTGGTTAACTGAATATTATGCTCATGGGTGAAAGTATCTGATATGAAGTTTCCAGCGGCCCCGGAGCCCAGGAGTGCGTGAGTGGACACCACCTGGCCGTTATGGGTGATTTGGATGGGTATTTTCAGGCAGTTAGAGGGGTATTTGGAACTCACCGATCTGGGGTTGGAGACATTGGGTCTGATTGGGCAGTTCATCTTGAGGTGACCGGCCTGTCCGCAGTAGAGACACAGATGCATTTGGCGTCTTCTCTCTCGTTCCTCAGGCAGAAGAGGGGTATAACCAAGCTGCATGGGTTCAGGTGTGGCCGCGCTGGTGGCGAGGGGACGGAGCGGCCGGCGGGAGCGAATGAGATTATCAATGTGGATGGCCAGCTCTATGAACGAGGTTAGTGATCTGCCCTCGTCGCGGCATGCCAGCTCTGCTTGCAGCTCCAGGTTTAGGCCTTTGCGGAAGAGTAGTTTCAGCGTGTCCTCCACCCAGTTGGTCTGCTTGGCCAGCGTGCGGAACTATAGAGCAAACTCCGCAGCCGTGGACTTTCCTTGTGTTAACATAAGCAGTTGATCACCAGCACTCTTGCCGCCCTCCGGGTATTCAAACACCTCCTTGAAGCTTTGTAGAAACGCCGCGAAAGTGGGAAACACCGAGCTGTCCTCTTTCCATACTGCTGTGGCCCAGTCTAGCGCTTTGCCCGTGAGCAGGGAACACACAAAGGAAATGCGACTAATCTCTGTGGAGTACAGGGATGGTTGTTGGTTAACAAACAGGGAACATTGTAACAGGAAGCCCTTACATTTGGTAGGATTGTCATCGAATTTCTCTGGCAGAGCGAGACGTGGGTTGACTGGAGACGGTGAGATTGCCGGACTGGTAGCGGCGGAAGGTGGCGGCATGGCGGCTTCAGGAGAGGCGAAGCGGAGACTTTGCAAAGTTTTCACTAGTTCCTCGGTGAGAGAGGTGAGTCGATTCAGTTGATGCTGATGCACCGCGAGCTGACTGGCTTGTGCTGAAAGCTTGGTGGAGATTTGCATGAGGGCTGCTGGATCGTTTGATGGCGAAGTCTTCTGTAATGATGGGTCAACAACGTGAGGATCCATTTGCAGCGTCTTTATTAAGACAAGATAGCACAATGCAAACAGGGACAGGACAGTATCGTAATCCGGGACAGGCTTAGGTCGAGACAGGCGGCAATGAAACAAGGTCTTACAACAGGCAGGGATCGTGGCAGGCGGCAAGCAAACAGAGTCCAGGAAACAGGCAAAGATCAGGGTCGGCAGCAAAGGTTCACAGAGGTAAGGCAGTCCAATTGATAACAGGTAAACAGTCCACAAGAAAACGCTTAGAAATGATCACCAAGGCAAATCAAGACTTCGCGGTGCATGGATGTGTGTGTGAGTGTTTTATGGAGTGAGTGTGATGTGATGCAGGTGTGTGCGCAATCAGTCCCAGGAATGAGGGCCCATGGGAATTGTAGTCCAAATGAGAGCAAGTCAATATTCCGGTGACGGCTCCCTCCGGCGGCCGGGATGAAGAGCCGCGGGAGCCGTATTCATGACAGTATCATCGGGAGTCAATGAATATGTATAGAAAGTTCATGATGAAGGACTGTTAAATGGGTCCTCGAAATTGAATGTTCTATACATTTCCATTGGCTACTTCTGAGTAAAAGACTCAGAGTATGTAAAAAAAGTTCATGATCAGATTCTTTTGCCAGGAATATTTTCAGTTGATCAAATATGGACTTCTTTATGGTTTATGCAACTTCAGAATGAGGCAATGAGTATATATTGAATGTTCATGTTTGATGACTCTTGGGCCAGAAAGAATTTAAGAATTGCAAGTAATGTATATACTTTAAGTATTATTGTCTGACTGATGTAACAGAGGGTTTCTTTTTTTTTTCTTTTTTTTGCTGTTCAGTAGATCAAATATGGACTAATGTCTGTCCGACGTATCATCGGGAGTCAATTAATATTTATAGAAAGTTCATGATCAAGGACTGTTGGCCAGAAATAATTGTATTAGGTAAAATATGGACTTTTGGCTGACATTACATCAGAAGGGGTCAATAAGTATGTATAATAAAGTTCAATATCGAGTATTCTTTGCTAGAAATATGTTCATTAAGTTGAATATAGACTTCTGTCTGGCTGAAGTAACATCAAAAGATGCAATGTGTAGTTCAAGTTTGAGGTCCCTTTTGCCAGTAATATTTTTAGCAGGTCAAATATGCGCTACTGTATGGCTGATGTTATGTCAGAAGGAGTCAATGAGTATGTATTCATGATCGATGACTCTCGGTCCAGAAATTTGTTCTGAAGGGGCAAATATGGACTACTCTCTGACTGATGTAACATCAGAAATAGTCAAGGAATATGTATAGAATGTTCAAGTTCGCGGACCCTTATTCTAGAAATATTTTCAGTAGGCTATATGGCTGATTTAACTTCAGAAGGAGAATGTTTATGAAAATATAAAATGTTAAAATATAATATTTTATATTTTATATAAAATATATATTTTACAAAACAAGTCTTACTCTAAATCTGCAAGGAAATCAAAGCCAAAAATCTGAACAAGTTGTGTTCCAAATTTCAGGTTGATATCTCAAAAAATGAGCTTTCAGTGAGATTTTGTTTGGGCGCAGTACCACACTTTTTCACTAGATGACAACCAAGCTCCATTACTGACCATATAAAGGCGCCTCCATTTCCATATATGGTTTGAGTGATCTGAACCATATATTTACATTATTTTCATACAATTTATGAAGTAGACATCCTATATAGAAGTAGTATGGGAAGTTTGGCAGAATTTGATATGAATTTAGCCTCTAATAAACATAAAAATAACATGCATGTGGGTTATAGATCGCCACCACAATCATAAATGTATTTTTTTTTCTATTAAAAACATTTTTAGACCTTTTTTTCTCAAAAAATTGAATGGATGTTATCTTTTGGCATGAAAACAAACATGTTTCAACCAATCTTTAATGATTTTTCATGTTCATCGCTATTTCAAAATAAAGGTCTGAACATGCCTTATGAGTATGAAAATATGCTTGCTGCAAATTGATAAATTACTGCTCCTCTGCAATTTATTTTGAAAATCAGTCAACAAATATGTAAACTAGAGATTCTAAGCTTTCAAATGATATATAGTTTGTCAAGATTAGTTTAGGTTTAGTATAGAATATTACTGTTTTAAATATGTAATGGCTGTGGGCCCACCGGTGGGCCCATGACAGTTAACAGGTTAAACAAAACAAAGCAATGAGATTAGAACCAAAACAACCCAGCTGACTTTTGTGAAAAAGAATTAAAATGAACAGAGATGTTTTGAGACTGAATAAAAGATCATGTAAGAAACTAAGTAAAGATCTACAGAACAATGGGAAGTTTAAAGATATGCTTTTAGAATTAACACCAAAAGCAACTTTGAAAGTAAGCAGTTTATAGTCATGTGTGTTTAGTGTGAATGAGTGTTTTATCGTTACAGATGGGTTAAGTGAAACGAGAAATTTGGAGAAGCAGATATTTGGATTGGATCTGATGAAAAGACGATCCAGAACATGGGACGAGCTTTAAGTGGATTGTTTATCCAGCTCTGTCTACTAATGGTAATTATGACTACTTTTGTCATTTATGATGTTGATTTGAATTACTCTCTGGATCAGTAAGTTTAAGTATTTATGGAAAATTGGAATTGTAAAATTGAAGATTGCCATCCATGGGTAAAACCCCTTGTCTAAATTCAACTTGGGGTCTGAATTTAAACACTGTCAGTTATGTGTGATCACAATGCTAAATGTAAAATGTAGACTTGACGGCAGAGAAACAGTGACACACTGGCAGTAAACAAGATTATCCAGAGAGCCCAGTAACCTTCATAGAACGAAGGATGATGAGAAGAAAGATCATTGTTGTTTTATCTAATATCTTGATGCATATTATAATAATATTATCTAATTATCTAATAATGAATATTATTATGATTGCCGACTCTTAAAGTCAGAAATATGTTCAGTTGGATAAATGTGCTGTTGCACTGCATTTGCACATACGATCCAACGTAAAGCTATGCACTTGTTTCGGTGCATACAATCACTAGTTCATTCCACTGTGCACTGAAGAGTTAACATATGTGCTGTTGAAGATATAACACATAGAATTGCACAGAAGTTCTAACTCATTTGATTGTGCAATGAAGAGATAACATATGTGCTGTTGTAGTGCACTGGCCTAGCACAGTTGTGCGACGAAGAATAATATATAAGCATTACCCATACTATATTTCATCTCGCTTTGCTTTGCATACAACTAACCAATTTATAGATTTTTGTATTGAAGAGATAACAAACACAACAAACGCATTCCGTTAAGATGACATATGTGCATTGCATTGCACCTACGATCCAACGTTGTGCAATGAAGAGTTAACAAATGTGCTGTTGCTGTTGCACACAGGACCTATCGTTGTGCAATGAAGAATAACATATAAGCTATGCACTTGCGTTGCAGTGCATACAAGAGATCACACACACACACACACACACACACACACGCACGCACGCACGCACGCACGCACGCACACACACACACACACACACACACACACAAAGATGTCCCTCTTATCCCTCTGTGAACTGAAAAGACAGCACAATAACATATATATGCTGTGGTATTGCTTTGCATACTACTAACATACATTTGTTTTATTGAAGAGGTAACATGATATTAGCCTTTGCATTACAATGCTTCGCGTTGTGCAATAAAGAATAACTATATTAAACTATGCACTTTGTTGCGTTGCATAAAGATTTAACTGATGTGAGATCCTTAACATCTAGAATAATATATAAACTATGCACTTGCTACATAGCACAGCAAATTTGTAGACAACACAATAACAAATGTGCTATCACATTGCTGTGCATACAGCTAACTTATACATTTGTTTATTGAAGAGATAACGTGATGTTAGCCTTTGCATTACAATGGATCGCGTTGATTCGCACATAACTACTTTATTTGTGTATTGAAGAGATAACAACTTGATCTTTGCATTACAATGCATAGAAGATGCATTAAAAAGCAATGCATACAAAACGTAATCCCGTTAAGATAACATATGTGCTTGATGCATTGCATTTGCACATAGTTGTGCAACTAAATAACATAAGCTACGCACTTTTTTGTTGCATACAATCACTAACACATTCCACTGTGCACTGAAGAGTTTAACATATGTGCTGTTGAAGATATAGAATTGCACAAAAAGATTTAACATTTGGTTGTGCATTGAACACAGTTGTGCAACGAAGAATAATATGTAAGCTATGGTCTGTGCACTGAAAAGACAACATAAGCCTTATTACAATGCGTAGAATATGCATTATAATGCAACGCATACAAGAACTGACTCATTCAGTTAAGATACCATATTGTGCTGTTGCATTGCATTTGCACATACAGTCCAACGTTGTGCAATGAAGAACAAATATATAAACTATGCACTGGTTGCGTTGCAGTGCATACAAGAACTAACTCATTCCATTGTGCGTTGAAGAGTTAACATGCTGTTGAAAAGATCACACATAGAATAGTATAAATATCTAACTGATCCTAGATCCTTAATATCTAGAATTTAATATAAACTATGCACTTGTTGCATAGCACAATAAAATATTTAGACAACACAATGACAAATGTGCTAACGCATTGCTTTGTATCCAACTAATACATTTGGGTGTTGAAGAGATAACATTGAAAAGATAGCAACATGAGCATTTGCTTTACAATGCTTAAGAACATGCATTACAATGCAATGCATACAATAACTGACTCATTCCGTTAAGGTAAAATATTTACCGTTGCATTGTGTTGTGTAATTGAAGAATAACATGAGCTATACACTTGTTGCTTTGCTATTGTATACAATAACTAAGTCAGATTTGACCTTAAGAATAACACAATGTAATTGCATAGCAGAAAACAAATAACTTTTGCATACAAATATGTAAACATAAGCATTTTGTAATTCAATTTGTTGTGCAATAAAGAGATAGCATATGTGCTGTTGCAGTGCATTGCGCACAGTTCAATCTTTGCGTTGCAGTGCATACAAGAACTAACTTATTCAATTGTGCATTGAAGAGTTAACGTGTGTGCTGTTGAATAGATCACACACAGAATTGCATAAAGATCTAACTTATTGATCTGTGCACTGAAAAGACAACACACATGTGGATTGCTTTACATTCAACTAATTCATACATTTGTGTATTGAAGATATAACAACATGAGCTTTTTATTACAATGCATAGGAGAATTAACTCATTCCGTTAAGATAACAAATGTGCTGTTGCATTGCATTTGCACACAGGTCTTATCGTTCTGCAATTGAAGAGTAGTATAAGCTATGAACTTATTTCCTTATATTGTTTACAAGCACTAGCTTATTCCACTGTGCATTGAAGTGTTAACATTTGTCCTGTTGAAGAGATACAAAGAACTGCACAGACTCATTTGATTGTGCAATGAAGAGATAACATATGTGCTGTTGTAGTGTGCATTGACCTAACAAAGGACCTAACGAAGAATTAACATATAAGACAACCCATAACATATACATTTGTGTACTGAGGAGATAATATAATATGATCTTTTGCTTTACAATGCATAGAAGATACATTTAATGCAATGCATACATAAACTAAAGAGACAACACAGAGTTGCACAGAAGATCAAAGTCATTTGGATTTTGCAATGACGAGATAACAATGTGTACATAAGTACATTGTGACCTAACACAGGGCCTAACGTAGTGCAACGAAGAATTGACGTATGCTCTGTGCACTGAAAAGACAACCCATAACATATTTCATCTAGCCTTGCTTTGCATACAACTTAACCAATTTATACATTTTTGTATTGAAGAGATAACAATGCAAGATAACATAATGTAAGATAACACAATTCTTTGCATTATAATGCAAGGCACGAAGAACAAACTCATTCCGTTAGGATTACATATGTGCATTGCATTGCACCTACGATAGTAACGTTGTGCAATGAAGAGTTAACATATGTGCTGTTGCTGTGCATTGCACACAGGACCTATCGTTGGACAATGAAGAATAACATATAAGCTATGCACTTGCGTTGCAGTGCATACAAGAAATCACACACACACTTTGGAATGAGTCCACTGAATTTGAATTATCGCATATGCTATTGAAGAGATCACACGTAATTGCACAATGATCTAAACTATTCTGTGCACTGAAAAGACGACACAGCGTATGTGTTTATGCACATACACATTTTGTTGCTTTGCATACAACTTATACATTTACGTATTAAGAGATAACAACATAAGCCTTATTACAATGCGTAGAAGATGCATTATAATGCAATGCATACAATAACTAACTCATTCCGTTAAGATATACATGTATGTTGCATTACATTTGCACATACGGTCCAACACTGTGCAATGAAGAACAAATAATATATAAACTATGCACTGGTTGCGTTGCAGTGCATACAAGAATTAACTTATTCCATTGTGCATTGAAGAGTTAACGTAGAGATCACACATAGAATAGTATAAATATCTAACTGATCCTAGATCCTTAATATCTAGAATATCATATAAACTATGCACTTGTTGTTCACTCTTTGCGTTGCAGTGCATAAAGATCTATTTTATTCATCTGTGCACTGAAAAGACAACACACATGTGAACTGTTTTACATTCAACTGACTCATGCATTTGTGTATTGAAGATAAAACAACATGAGCTTTTTATTACAATGCATAGAAGATGCAGTGTGAAATGAAAGAAGAGTAAACTGCGCAATGCACTGAAACAGCACACATTATCTCTTTCTTGCACAACAAAAGGAAATAGATCTATGCATTTCAATGCAAAATGCATATTAGATCTTCTGTGCAATTCTATGTGTTATATCTTCAACAGCACACATGTTAATTCATCAGTGCATAGTGGAATGAGTTAGTGATCGTATGCAACGAATCAAGTGCATAACTTATGTTATTCAGTTGCACAACGTTGGATCGTATGTGCAAATGCAATTCTTCATTTCACATTTTCACATGTTATTCTTCATATTCTTTCATTTCATTTCACATAATGTGCTGTTGCAATGCATTGCAACAGCACATTATGTCATATTAACGGAATGAGTTAGTTCTTGTATGCATTGCATAATAATGCATCTTCTATGCTCATGTTGTTATCTCTTCAATACACAAAATGTATAATTTAAGTTGGATGCAAAGCATCCTAGATCTTAAGGATCTAGGATCAGTTTGATCTGTATGCAAATATGTGTGATCTCTTCAACAGCACGGTGGAATGAGTTGCTTGTATTCTTCAATCGCACAACGTTGCTTCGTATTTGCAATGCAATGCAAGATGACATGTCATATTAACGGAATGAGTTGGTTCTTGTATGCATTGCATTATAAAGAATCTTCTATGCACTGTAATGCAAAGGCTCATGATATGTTATATCTTCAATAAACATGTATAAGTGAGTTGTATGAAAAGCAATACCTTAGGTATTGTCTTTTCAGTGCACAGATGATTAAGCTCGATCTTCTATGCAATTTTATGTTATCTGTTCAACAGCACACGTTTAACTTTATATGTTTAACGTTACTCGGTTGTGCATTTAAGAATAACACCTGAAATGCAAATTTATGCTCAATATGATGAATGCAACAGCAAATCTCTTCAAGATCAGAAGACATGAATATGTTGATCTATCGTGTGTGCAATGCAGCAAATAAACGTTGCCTTGTGTACAATAAAACTTCAATGCACAACGGAATTATATGGAGTCAAATTAATGCCTTAAAGTTTTGCACAAAAATAAAGTTTTGTAAAACACAAAAAAGAATTGAGCTATAAAAAAATGTTTTGCAAACAAAAATAAAGAATTGCAAAGGAAAATAAAATATTGAGTGGAAAAAAAATAAGTTTTGCAAACAAAAATAATAAATTGCAAAATAAAATAAAGTAGTGCAAAAATAAAAATATAATCAATTACAAAAATCAATGACAGCTGTAATCCTATTTTATCTTTGCCACATATTTTTCATGCTCAAACCTACTAAATCATTTGCAACGCTCATTTTATTCTGGGTTTCAGTCAAGCGTGCGCTCACGATACCGGTTTTCTTTTGCGCTGCACTTTTCTGTGCGGATCTCCTTATGGCACTGGTTTGACGTGGGGGTGGAGTCAAGAAACGGGGGCACGCCCCCGCGAAACACGTCATCGGCAGGAGAAGCAGATCGCAACAGAACAGGGCAGCGTTTCCCAAAAGCATCATAAGCTTTTGGAAACCAATGGAGCTACGATCAACTTAGGCTTACGATGCTTTTGGGAAACGCTACCCAGATCAGATCAAGCATAGAGACAGAGCGCATTTATTATAATCTGAAAACCACACCCACCGGGGGAAAAACAATCCAACAGTCTCCATTGACTTTGTATTGCGTGAGGCTGCCTTCTTGTCTTTTCTGACTCATTACAATAAACAGAACAATGCCTAAAAGCTGCTACGTGACAAGGTGTACAGCTAACAAGCTAAAAAAAAACAGAAATACGTTTTTATAAGCAGTCGACCCCAAAAAACGAATGTTTAAGGACACAAAAGTGGATACAGGCAGTGAGACAGAGCGCAACGTGTCATATTACTATAAGAAATGCATTGGGGGGGGGTCGTAATCGGTGACAACATATGCTAAACAAACCAACAAAAACAAACCATGCATTATTTTTCACCATGTCAAAGAATTATTTCACCTGTCGCCGATTACGTTCCCTTCCAATGTATTTTGCGGGGGCGTGCCCCCGTTTCTTGACTCCACCCCCACGTCAAACCAGTGCCATAAAGAGATCCGCACAGAACAGTGCAGCGCAAAAGAAAACCGGTATCGTGAGCACACGCTTGACTGAAACGCAGAATAAAATGAGCGTTACAAATGATTTTGTAGGTTTGAGCATGAAAATTATGTGGCAAAGATAAAATAGCATTACAGCTGTCATTGATTTTTGTAATTGATTATATTTTTATTTTTGCACTACTTTATTTTATTTTGCAATTTATTATTTTTGTTTGCAAAACTTATTTTTTTTTCGCTCAATATTTTATTTTCCTTTGCAATTCTTTATTTTTGTTTGCAAAACATTTTTTTAAAGCTCAATTCTTTTTTGTGTTTTGCAAAACTTTATTTTTGTGCAAAACTTTAAGGCATTAATTTGACTCCATAGAATTACTTAGTTCTTGTTTGCACTGCAACGCAACAAGTGCATAGTTCATTTATTTATTCTTCATTGCACAAAGTTGGATCGTATGTTCAATGCAATGCACATATGTTATCTTAACGGAGTGAGTTAGTTCTTGTATGCATTGCATTATAATGCATATTCTATGCATTGTAATGCACATACGACAATTCAAATGCTCAATGGACTCATTCCAATGTGTGTGTGATCTCTTGTATGCACTGCAACGCAAGTGCATAGCTTATATGTTATTCTTCATTGCACAACTATATAAACTATGTTAATTCTTAGATTATTAACTATGTTAATTCAAGATTAACTATGTTAATTCTTGATATCAACAATGATGTCATCACTCGCAGAAATATGTATTGTTGATATCAACATTTGAATTTCCACTAGTAAAAACTAGAATTCTTGATATCTGTAATTGTATTTTCACTAGTGAAATGTCACCATAGGCTGCCATTCAAATTCAATTGTTGATATCAATAGTTGATTTCTTACTAGTTGAAATTCCAATTTCACATATCAGAAATACAATTCTTACTAGTAAAAAATCATATTTTTTTGTATCAATAACTCAGTTGTCACTAGTTGAAATGTCAGTTCTTGATTTCAAAAATTGAATTGTTACTAGTAACAATGTACATTTTTTATATCAATAATTTGATTTTCACTAGTGACAATGTTAGTTTCTGATATCATGAATGTGATTTTTACTAGTAAGAAAGCCATTTTAGATATCTGAAATTATATTGATATTAGAAATACATTTTCAGATATCAAAAATGAAATTTTTACTAATTGTTGATATCAAGAACTGACATTTCAACTAGTGACAATTGAATTATTGATATCAAAAATTCGCATTTTTTCTAGTAACAATGTAATTATTGATATCAACAAAGACAGTTGATATCTGAAATTGCTCTTGCAACTAGTGAAAGTACATTTATTGATATTTAGAAACGCAATTTTTACAATGTTTATTGGGGCATGTAAAAGTGAAAAAACAAACAAACAAACAAAAATTATAGAAAAAAGATTAGGGTTAAAAGATTCCTTATCGTATTGCCCCCTCTAGTGGCCAACATTAATATCATTCCATTGAAACCATTGAAAAAATTATAGAAAAAAGATTAGGGTTAAAAGATTCCTTATCGTATGGCCCCCTCTAGTGGCCAACATTAATATCATTCCATTGAAACCAATGGAGCTACGATCAACTTAGGCTTACGATGCTTTTGGGAAACGCAGCCCAGTTTGTTTTTATTGGCCAACCAGGTCCTCCGAAGAATTAACGGAAAAAATGAACAAGGCATTCATGTATCATTTATTTTACCATTGACATAAACATAAAAACATAACCTCATATCGTTTTTTCATGTTTGCCAGTTGCATATATATTTGAATTAAATATGCATCCGGAATGTCTCTCAATTGCAGTAGGTTCTGAGTGGAATAGACAATGATTTAATAGGAATGTAATCTTGCCCATCGGGTTGTCAGCCTGCTATTATTATTGTCGTTGTTATTGTTGTTTTACTTTATAACTATAATGTTTACTTAAAATCTAACAACAGTAGATTTAAATAACTAATGATCGCTTTATTCGTATTTTTTTTCTGTTTTGGTGTCTCTACTGTTCCATTACATTGTTATCATGAAATATTGTTTTGGTGATTGTAGTTTACTGAGCTTTTACCTGCAAAACAATACGGAATAGAACGGAATCGAGATATGTTATGTTAAAAGAGATGAATAAAATAGTCTCTTTCATTTTAAATGTACAGCAATCATGTCTGGAAACTTGACAAATAATATTTTATTGGGGCATGTAAAAGTGAAAAACAAACAAACAAACAAAAAAAATGATAGAAAAAAGATTAAAGTTAAAAGATTCCTTATCGTCAACATTAATATCACAGCCTTAATCTTCCTGGTGAAATGGCTGTTTTGAATTTGATTTTACACTCACCACCAGAATCATAAATTAATAAAACTCAGCATGTGTGCTCATTTATTGTTCTCCATGTTTACAAAGTTTTTAGGGTTTGGATATGTGTTCGTGCTCATACAGTATGACCCAATATTAATTTAGCGCATTCCCAGTGCCCGTAGCTGTCAAGTCAAGTCACCTTTATTTATATAGCGCTTTTTACAATGCAGATTGTGTCAAAGCAGCTTTACATTGATAACTGGTACATAATTTGGCTGCACAGCAACTCTTAAATAATAGTGTCAATGCAGGCAAATCAGAAGCACTGTTGAATAAATGTCAAGAATACTGTTGAATATCAAATGTCAAGTGTCCCCAACTAAGCAAGCCAAAGGCGAAAGTGGCAAGGAACCCAAACTCCATCAGGTGACATCAGGTGGCAAACAAGTGGCAAATAGGTGTTAAAATGGAGAAAAAAAAAACCTTGGGAGAAACCAGGCTTAGTCGGGGGGCCAGTTCTCCTCTGGCGAACAGTGCTTTGTTACAATCAGGTTGCTATCATAAGTCTGATAGGATCGCAACAATCAAAGTCTTTATTTCAGTTCCATCCAGTTGAGGATTGTATTCATCACGCCGTTATGGACGGTCTGTTGAGGAATTGTGCTACTGGCTGTCATGTCGATGGGGCCTTCACAATGGATGATCCAGTTGACTCGATCTCTGCTGATACTACAGGGCTGCGTTGTGGTCTGTCATGGCACCATTCCTTGGTCTCAGCTGGATACGGCCCAGATCCGGTTGACTACGGTAAACCTCGGGATAAACAGAAAGACTAATATTAGCGTAGATGCCATTCTTTTTCTGATGTAACGAGTACATCTGGTGTTATAGGAAGTGTTCCCGGTTCCGGCTGACCTAATTTATGCAGCCTAATAATCCTTTAATGGATTTGAAAATGTAAATTGATAATGTGTTATGTGTATGCCAGGTTAAAGAGATGTGTTTTTAGTCTAGATTTAAACTGACAGAGTGTGTCTGCATCCCGAACAATGCTAGGAAGATTGTTCCAGAGTTTAGGTGCCAAATAGGAGAAGGATCTACCGCCTGCAGTTGATTTTGATATTCTAGGTATTATCAGCTGGCCTGAATTCTGAGATCGCAATAAACGTGAAGGACTATAATGTATTAAGAGCTCACTTAGGTACTGGGGAGCTAAACCATTTAGTGCTTTGTAGGTAATTAGCAAGATTTTAAAATCTATACGATGTTTAACAGGAAGCCAATGCAGTGACGATAGAACTGGGCTAATATGGTCATACTTCCTAGTTCTAGTAAGAACTCTAGCTGCTGCATTTTGTACGAGCTGTAGTTTATTTATCAAGCGGGAGGAACAACCACCCAGTAGAGCAGTAATCTAGCCTTGAGGTCATGAACTAACTGTTCTGCATTCTTCATTGAGAGCATATGTCGTAGTTTAGATATATTTTTAAGGTGGAAGAATGCAGTTTTACAGATGCTAGTAACATGGCCTTCAAATGAAAGATTGGTATCAAAGAGCACACCCAGGTTCCTAACTTACGACGAAGAACAGAGCAGCCATCAAGTGTTAGACAGTATTCTAGATTATTGCGTGAAGAAGTTTTCGGTCCAAAAATTAGAATCTCTGTTTTTCCTGAATTTAGTAGTAGGAAATTACTGGTCATCCAGTTTTTTATATCAGCTGTACATTCTGTTCATTTAGCGAATTGGTGATTTTCGTCAGGCCGCAAAGAAATATAGAGCTGAGTATCATCAGCGTAACAATGAAAACTAACGCCATCTTCCTAATGATATCTCCCAACGGTAGCATGTACAGAGTAAAAAGCAACGGTCCTAGTACTGAGCCTTGTGGTACTCCATATTTAACTTTGATTGATATGACATCTCATCGTTTACTACTACAAACTGATAACGGTCAGATAAGTATGATTTGAACCATGCCAATTGAATTCCACTAATGCCAACATAGTTTTCGAGTCTGTTTAGAAGAATATTGTGATCGATAGTGTCAAATGCAGCACTAAGATCCAGTAACACTAATAGAGAGATACAACCACGGTCTGATGATAAGAGCAAGTCATAACTCTAATGAGAGCAGTCTCAGTACTATGGTATGGTCTAAATCCTGACTGGAAATCTTCACAGATACTATTTCTTTCTAAAAAGGAACATAGTTGTGATGAAACTGCCTTGTAGTATTTTTGACAGAAAAGTGAGATTTGAGATCGGCTTGTTATTGACTAATTCTCTAGGATCAAGTTATGTTTTTTTAATAAGAGGTTTACTAACAGCCAGCTTAGGGGTCCGTGTACTTTTGCGTCCATTCGTTTTTCCTTTTTTAAACCAGAAATGAAATATGGAAAATGCGGTTTCTTTGTTTTTTATTTTAACATTGATGAATAGAATTAGCAGATACAAGCCAATTTTCTTTATGTAAGATTAATATTTTATTAAAAATAACATAAATGTTGTTATTCAGGGACGGACTGGGACTAAAAAACGGCCCTGGACATTGACTAGGCCCGGCCCAAAGCAATCGGTGTGCGGAAACTCGACAACAACAACAATAACGCATGAGTGTCACAAGACTTTAATTGAATTTGTGGCTCATGATACTATACCATCCAAATTATAGCAATAGCACTGATGTTGACTAGATGTTGTGTTAAAAGCATATTATCCTAGATTAACTTGAATACTCATATAGCAGGGGTCTCAAACTCAAATTGTTGCGGGGCCGTTTCTGTGATTGACACCTCCTAGGAGGGCCATATTAACCTTCAAGCGCAAGAAAGCGCAACATTTCAGAAAATTTACTTTCCTTTGCATTATTTCTCATTTACTTCAAATTTCATTAGACCTACTAAAATAATTTTATACCAATACTATAAATATCTTATTTACCATACTAAATGTAAACAGCAGTGTCTCTCTCATTGTTACAGAGTGTAATATAATTATATAATACTATTACTAACATAATTCTACTAATATAGTAATATAATACTACTAATATAATACTATTAGTTGCAATAATCTGGTGCAACTTCTCACATCCAACAAGATGCATGAAATAAAAAATTTGTAATTTAGGAACAAAACCAGCAACACTTGTGGTGTGGAGGGGTCAGAAATAAACAAAAAAACTAGAGCTATATATCAACTTTATTGTGCCAAAAAAATAAAAATCTCTCATTGTTACATACATTATTAGTTTTTAACATTTAGTGTATCTCCCTTACTTTAATGTTATGTTAATAACATTAAAATCTTGCACTGAACAATACTGTACTGAACAAATACAATCCCTGAATGCATTTGAACACTCTTCTGTTTCTTGACAGACACCTGCAGCGCTTCTGCTCACACAAATAATAATAATTTAGCGGGCCGGATTATGTTTTATTTTTTAGATCAGTTGCGGGCCGGATAGAGGGGGGTGGGCGGGCCGGCAGTTTGAGACCACTGATCTAACGTCTTTGCTGTTGGTTTCTTCCTACTCTTTCACTTCTTCTCCTTACTTGGCGGCCACGGCCAGTGCAGCCGGCATCCAACTTAAAGGTGCATTGCTGCCACCTAAAGTACTGGAGTGTGAAACAGATTAGTGGGGGGAAAAAAACAGGTGATGACCGTGTCGTCCTGGAGTACCGGCCGTTCTGTGATTCTCCAGATCACACAGATGGCCAGTCCGCCCCTGTTGTTATTTAATATGTAAAAATGCTAAATTTAATTTCCAGTGTTTTGCGTCATACACACAGACCCAAAACGCCCTCTAGTGCCTTTTCCTCTGGCGTCAATAGAATGACTCACTTCAAGAGCCAGCCTAAATGACATTGATTAATTTTCATTCATTAAATTACTATTATTATTATTTGTACATTTATATTTTAACCTAAACATTACATTTCTAAACCTTATAGCCTCTTGTTTAGCGCTCTAACATGATCGAGTTCCCGCTTGTGGTCTCAATCCCGTCATTTTTATGTGAATAAAGGCCAAACCTAAAATCTAAATTACTGTGACTTTTTCATCTGGCTCTTTTAGGTGTTTTATATTGTTTTATATTGAAAAAATGTTTGGGATTAGGATCGTCACTTTATAGCTAGCTATGCTGTTATTCTGTAGGCTATATGAAAATACACCAACGTTTGTTATAATGACAAAATTAAACCCCAATATGTGATTTCGTGAAGACAAAATTCCCATGCCCTTTGCCTCAGTGGAGGTTTGACATGAAATATTTCTCAATTCTCATAGAAAGCAAGGCGTTACGCCCCCGTCGCTGTGACATTAATTCTTTATGTGGCTTAATCCTAAAACATCCAGGGAGAA